>NC_141254.1:11815317-11980317 GCF_054856555.1 Leptonotus elevatus
GAAGATGACAAAGACATTTTTTTGAAGCCACTTTGATCACATTGTAATTGGGTAACTGGTTTTTCTCATTGACTCGAATGTTTTACAAAATAGTCATACAAAATCTCCCCCCACCCTTTTTTTTTTTTTTTTTTTTTAATATTTCAGTTGTGTTTATTTTTGAGTGTGGCATTGTTAAAGTGGTTGACAAAATCAAATAAGAAAAAATCAAAAAATAAACTTGGATCACTATTTTGGATAACAGAGACTACCTGGCAGTTTTTGAACATTTTGTGCAGCAAAATTCATTCATGAAGACAGAACTCCCTCTAGTGGACATACTGTGACATTAAAATTATCATGCATGATTTGGGCATGAGAGTGATTAAAAAATTTTTTTTTTAAATAATCAAAGTCTCTCTTGGGAAAAATAAATAAATAAATAAATAAAAATAATCAAAGTGAGATTCGAGTTAAAGAATGTCTGTTACATTTTTCATTTCAAAAGCCTGCAGGTAAAAGTATAGAAATGACAAGCAGACTGACTTTTTCTCCTCTGGGAACGATGACAATCAGCACTATCATCATCTTCATGATTGCTGTTATCCCAAGTGCCCCCCCCCCCCCTTTTTTTTCCCTTCACCCCTCCTCCTATCTCCCTGGTTATCACATTTGTAGGCGGCGGTGACGCTTTTGTCTAAAATAATGAAGCTCGTCGTCGCTCGAGACACTCGTTTTGTCTGCGCTAAATGACACAATGAAGCGACGACAGTGTCGGGATAATTAAAAACAGTCCCGCGTTTGCCGCCGGGTGACATGAGGTGAGACAAAGCAGGGACGGGAGAGATTGGAGGGGCGGAAGTATGTTGCCAGGATTTTGTGTTTGTGTTGACAAGACAGCATCCAAATTCCTAAATCCTTTATGCCAATGAGCAGTTAAGGGGGAGGCTCAAGAATTTTAAAATCTCATTTAAACACAACTGTTAGTTTTAGCATGCTAACACAGGCATAGCGCAGCATTTGTTTTTTTCCTTCATCCTCTCACATTTAACCTTTCAACAGGCTCGTTTAGAAAAAGCGCCGTGAGGTAAGCGCTGTCACCATGGTGACAGAGGGGACCGAGGTGACAAGCGTATCCGGGGAAAGAGGGAAAGAGGTCTGCCGCTATTCTGCTAGCAACAATCGTCACAATGCCGACGCGCTGATGAGAGGCGACGGCCGCTTGATTGCTAAATC
Organism: Leptonotus elevatus; assembly: GCF_054856555.1. Classification (NCBI taxonomy): domain Eukaryota; kingdom Metazoa; phylum Chordata; class Actinopteri; order Syngnathiformes; family Syngnathidae; genus Leptonotus; species Leptonotus elevatus. The sequence continues at coordinate 11,816,533 of NC_141254.1, forward strand.
ATACGCTCGTCTCACACCTGTCTGTCAGCGCCTTATTGTCAGCAGTGAGTGTGCGCACGTCACTGTGAGAAATATGATAACGCCAAAACGGAAAATAGGGGCGAAAAAACAAGTCTAACTCGGCATTCAGTATAAGGGCCAGGATTTTCCCACTTTAGAGTGCCTCGTTGTTAGCTGTGAGTGCATGCACTTCACACTGAGAAATGCAGTGCCCGGCGGGCGGGGGTAGATTTTAGAAATCCCCTTTTGGACATAAAATGGGGTTTAGGCCTGTGAGCCTGCTTTACAGTAGAGCGCCTCGTTGTACCGGCATGATGGTGGGTTATGAACTTTATTTTTGCATTTTTCTCAAACATCTATGTTTAAGAATGATGCTAGATGGAGCCAGGTGTGGTTTTAGGCATCAGCGGACACGTTCACGTAATCTGTGTGAAATGGGCTATACATTTCGTACCTTCTGCGCATAGATCTTCTCTTCGGGAGGATCCCCAGGACTCTGTGTCACTCCCTCGTCCAAGCTGTCATCTACAGTCAGGCCCGGCACGTCGTCCAGGATGTCCTCTATGGAACCAACACAGAAAAATATTACACTGTGCATGTGACATCTTTATTTTTATTTATTTTTTTTTTGGGGGGGGGGGCAATTAAGGCCTTCATCAGCTACAATTTCATGCTTTTGGGCTTCATCGTTGCTTGTAATGAGTAAATAACTTCCAGCTGGAGTGTTTACCCCCCCGTCTGTCCTGACATGTGACAGCATCTCCTGAATATTCATGAGTGCCCTGCATGCTAATTATGAAATCAAAAAAGAAAGAATAACAATCGGTGCCCTTGTGCGTGGATGAAGAGGACAGGTATCTAATTAGCATTAACTGCCACGTCGCTTTCAAGAGACCATCTGGAAGGCACATTAAGAAGGTCAGAGAAATTAAACGTCTCACTTATACACGAGTACACATGGAATATAATTGAAATTAGATCCACAATCTGAACCTGAAACCCTAATCTCGTCTTCAAACCCTAATTTAAACATAATCTTGGAAGTATTTTTGCTAACTGAAACAGCAGCTACCTCTGTGTGCAACTTTAGCGTCAATTAGCTTTGTGGTGTTAAATGACATCAAATAAACGCCATCCCTCAAATAAACGACTACATTTTGATGCATTTTCAAAGCATTTTGAGAGAACTCCTGACCATGACTCTGTGAGAAGATGTCCGTAGCGAAGGCGGCTGGCTCGGCGTCGGAGCGTCGGGGTGGCGGCAGCGGGCATAGGTCGGCGGGGTCCAGGCGGGGTACGGCACCCACGCTCAGTGTCAAGGCCTGGCAGGCGAATGCCGCCCGCATGTCGTCCATCTGCAGGGCAGCGGCCGGCTTGCCGTTCAGAAGCAGGATCTCGTCGCCGGCTTGGACGCCTTGCGGAGACGAAAAGACTTCAGAAGATGCCACAAACATATCCAGGCTGTATTACACGTTTGCTGCATGCTAACGCCCCGCTAACCTTCAGGCTGACTTGAAACCCTTATTGGCAAACTTAACCCTCCTGACTTGGAACTTTGATAGCCTAACTTGAGTGTCACAACCAAACTGACTTTAAACGTCAAAAACTTAAAAAACCCTAACCCTTATTGGAAATTAGGCTTGAAGCCCCAAATTGAAAACTGACCCTGCCTCAAAACCCAACTTTTAGAGCAGTCAGCCAGACGTTTGGAAGCACAACATGCAGGAACACAAACATCTCTTCAAGCCACCTGCTCTCCTAATTGACAGCCAATTAGCAGCCAATAAAGAGACAGACAGCTCACCTGCACACACACTCACACACACATTTTACACTTTTTATTTACACAAATGACACATTTAGCCCCAAGTTGTGACCTACATGTCTGCAATGGGAAATGTTCACTGCATAGTGGAGTCTTTATCGGACTGAAAGAAATAAAGCCCGCAGGCACAACTCCGCGGTCGCACTGTGTGTGTGCGTGCGTGCGCGCGTGCACGTGCATTTCTGTGACTACATTAATAGAGACGGGTTGGAGTAAAGCCTCCAGTGTTGGCCTGGTTTGCTTCTGTGATCTCTTTCAGTCTCCGCACATTCTCCTCAGTGGATCAATGGAACATGCTGGCTGACCCACTAACAATGTGTGTGTGTGTGACTCAGCAGGCTGTCATGTTAGCGTCATGCTAGGCTAGCTGGTTCCGTTACCTTTGGCGAAGGCGAGTCCGCCGGCCTTGACATCAGTGATGTGAAGCCGCTGGGTGCCGTCCTCGTCCAAAACAGACACGGAGAAACCTGAAGGTGGGGAAACAAAAAACGGGCTTGAGGTCCGAATCTGAAACCCTAACACGGGTTTGAAACTCTACTTTCAACAACTAACCTCAGCTTGAAACCTTTACTTTAAAAAAAAGAAAGGCCTTAATTCTGGCTTGAAACTCGCATTTGACAGACTAATTTCAAACCTGAATTCTGTTTTAACACTTCTTATTTAATACCCTGGAACCCTACCCAAGATTTGAAACATAAAATTAGGGGTGTCAGCCGATTAAATTTTTAATCACAGTTAATCGCATGACTTCAATAGTTAACTCCCAATTGACCACAAATTTGATATCTGTTCTAAATGTACAATAAAATTATAATTTTTTAAGTTTCATACTCTTGTTCAGATAAAAGTGGAAAAAATGTTAAACTAATAGAATTATGGCTGCATCTTTAAGTGTGATATTGTTGTGTTGAGGTAATTTTTCTGCCACTAGATGGCATAATTGCATTTGTAAGAGATGGTGACAGCTCAGTGCATTTTTCTTTTCATATTAAGAACTAAGTATAACTTGTGAAATTCTGCAATTTTTTGAAATTTTGACCCCAATCTCCACAAATATATGCATTATTATTATATATATATTTATTACCACAAAATTTAGTGTGCTGCGTTGCGACAGGAATTCCCCCAGTACAGGCTTTTCCAAGTAATTGTGCGTTCAAAAAAATGAGTGGCGTTTAAGAAACTTTAAATTAACTCAAAACTAACACACAAGTTTTGACACCCCTATTTAAAATAAAACTCTAATTAATTTTTTCCCCTAATCAGAATGCTTGTGAAACTCCTGACAATATCCAGCGAGATAGGCACAGAGTCCATTAGGTTCGCCACGGCAGCGGAAACAGAGCGATTTGGTCCGCTTGAGACAAAGAGCGCTCAACTAATGAGCAGCATCCCCAAATCAACCCTGCACAACCCGTCGTCGCAATTTTGAAACAAGTCTGTTGTGCGAGGTGATGCCGGCGTACCGTAGCCCAGCGTGCACGACTCTGCTCGGTCGAACTGGATCAACCTGGTGGCTTTGGTGCAGATCTCGATCTCCTGGTACAGCTGAAAAAAAGGAACAAAACCGCGTGACGGTCACCACGCTTGGAAAGATTCATCTTTTATTCAACATCCTTGACAAAGCAATTGTGAATAGAGGTTGCGGGGTCAGCGTGTGTGCGTGTGTCAAGATGTGAAATGAGGACGTGATAAGCGTGAAATGTTGATCAAAGAGGATGAAGAGCACTCAGGTGGTCAAAGTGAATATAGGACTTCAACAACTCTATTGAATAATATGGAGGCACATGATGTTGTTTGTCTATGAGATAACAAGCACACCACGCTAATTTGCATAATTTAGCCCACATAATCCGCATGAATTTTAATGAGGGAGACGTCTCTGATCCATTTAACCGAGCTTTAAGTGTCTAAATGTGTTAAATGGGACTTTGACGACAAATGCCAAATCTGGATCAGAAGTGGATTGAATTGTGTATGACAGCTTCTGAACCTAAATAATGTATCAAAGTGACGTTTTTTGCCATTATTTTCATGTTGTATTTTTTAGGCCATCAATATTATTATTATTATTATTATTTTGAAAATTGCTAAGCATTTAGCAAATTAAAAAAAAATCATTCAGCAAAAAATCATTTTAACTTAGCTTATTACTCCTACAAATAATGGTACCACAATGTTAAAAAAATCTAATATGAGGTAAGAAGAAAATCAAGACTTTTGAGTCAATGAAATGAAAAGATAACAGCCTCTTAAGTATCATAAATCATAAATTTTAATATATGACCGTTTACACTATTGGCGAATGGCAAATTTGGATCAGATCTGGAATAAACATTTTGTACTTATTTTCAATTTATTAGGTGTGAATTTTCACCTTACTGTAAAGGTAAGACCTATGAAAGACGACCTAAGCAAAGTTTAAAAAATATATATATTTAAATGGTAAAATGACATTTGAATTTCTCACCACATCATAGACCTCCTCGTCATGTTTGGGCACGTAGAGGAGCGTTTGGTCGTCCACGGCCACCTTCAAGCGCAGGTAGTGACCGGAAGGGTCCAGTTTGTTTTTCTGTAGGATGACAACAACCCTAAAAACTCTTCTAAAGTAACACACATGCATCGTAAAACTTTTGGATTCTCATGACTACCTTGCAGATGGCGCTCAGAACCTCCAGCGCCGCGTCACCAGGCTGCACCACGGCCAGGACGGGCTGGTCGCCGGGCAGGCACACCCAGGAGGGGGCCAGGCTCTCTGCGAGCCACACGTCATTGTCCAGCGACAGCTGGGGAAGACTTTTGACCGAGCTCTCCCTCTCCTTCTGAAAAATAGGACCAATGAAAACATATATATGTATATTAGTGACTGGTGGTGAGTTGCTCTTTAGCATATACAGTCATTTTTACATGTAGTAGAGAATATTAATCTCATAGAGCCAATGGAAGCTGCTGGTGGTCTCAAGCATCTGGAGGTCTAATTACAAAATCTCTTTTGTGATCCTCTTGAGCTCCCAAGTGGCTTTGAGCTTGTGTGTGTGTGTGTGTGTGTGTGTGCATGTGCGCCAATCTGGCAGCCCGGTCGGCATCAACAGGACCTCACACACGCTGATCTTTCCAATCATATCAGGTGACAGCTTCCACCATAATTTCCCCTTTAGTTGATACACAATTTCAGCCGACAAGGGTGTCCACATAGGGTACCACCCCCAGGTCATAGGGCCCCCCCCACCAACCAACTCAGCCAAGCACCATCTGGCCCCTCCAAGATGCTTCTGCCATCAGTGGGATTTGCCGAAAAAGTCCACCAGCTGTGACCAATTGGAAGCGATCCACACAGATGTAATACTGTAGCATCGGTGTGTTACAGTCCTGCAACACAACAGGCCTGAAAATACGGCAAGGCTGCTATTTTGGTTTGAGGTGGCCATTTTAGAATCATTTTGAACCATCCATCCATTTTCTTAACCGCTTGTCATCACAAGGGTCGCTGGAGCCTATCCCAGCAGGCTTCGGGCAGTGGGCACTGGTTGCCAGCCAATCCAGGGATCATTTTGAACCATTTCCCAAATTGAACTTGGCCTACAAATGTTGTTTGTAATTGTGTGTTGTTGTTTTTTTACAAGTTCAGCCATAACCATTTTAGGCTCATTTTAGTTATTTGAAGGCATCCTTCAAAGATGAACGCATTCTAAAGATTTTTGTCCAACTGCTACTAGATAAAAAAAATAAATAAAGTATACTACACAAACTGGTGACGCTACATTGCAAATAACTTTTGTTGTTAGCTACGCAAAGGTCTTGAAAATCCATCCACTGCAGCCAGTTTAATAATTAGCAACATGAAATTTGTTAGGCTCATGAAACCAAACAGACAGGAAGTCAGCCATCTTGGTTTAAAGCAACCATTTTAGAATATTTTTTTGTATTTCCAGGGCCCTTGCCAAAAGGTAAGGTGAAGATATGAGATCAAAATGTCAGGCAGACAAAGGCTGCCGGTTGATCTGGTTCGCTCTGAGCGAAGGAAGAGAGGAGGCTGGAAAGTGCCAAAGGGGGATGATGATGTGCTGTTTGACAGGCTGAAAAGATGGCTGGGAATAGAAATAATTGCATTACGTGTGGATCAGACGCCGGGTGGTTAGCGAGAGACTTAATCCAGCAGATAGCGTCAAGCGAAAGACGGAATGCTCTCGGATGTGGAAGGGTTCAGCCGTGATTCCCCATAATAAGCCGTAATAAAAAGACGAGAATCTTTTTTTTTACAAAAGTGATCTGGAAAATGGCGGCACGCTGCCGCTGCCTTTGGCCTCGGGGCAGTGAAGATGCTTGTAAGCCGTTAAACACGCACAAAGACTCATCAGATGCTCCAGTAAGTTTGAGGGGGAAAAAAAACGTAATTAGACCAGAGTCACTTGTGTGTGAGGCAGCTAACCAGGTCTGCGGTTAGCGCGAGAAGCTAGCATAGCAGTTTATGTCTGCATTTGGTGTTCCTTCTTGACAAATAGTTGAGCTCAATGGCACGTAAAGAGCTGCTCAATATACCAAGAGAGTTCAATCATTTAACTAAAACAGGAAGTTGTACCTACCAAAATAATAGAGTAAAAGTGGTTAAGCAGCCTCAGAATATCCAAATCAAAGCCCCTTATTTGCAAAAATTAGTCCTATCAAACCAACATCAATGGAACAAAAAGAGGAAGTGGCCCTCACAATAAAAGCCTGGAAGCAAACATACTATCTAAATCATCATAAATCATACTATCTAAAACACACAACTTCAAAGTCTGACTGTACTTTAGTGACATGAATTTACATTTGTGACCAAAAGTGCAGAAAATATGACAAAATCAACTAAAATCTTACAGATCTGTCGCTGGCCGAGTCTTCATACGTTGGTTCCGTGGGCGCTTGGGCCGGCTCGATGCCACCAACAAACACCTGTTAAGATGTAGAATGTACAATGAGAACGTTGACAACTACGAGGCACTCCATGCAGAGGATTTGTGCATGTTTGTAAAGGTCCACCTGGCTGATAGTGGGGTGTTGCGCCTTCAACTTCCTGCGGGAGGCGGTGTCGATCCCCCACAGTGACGAGAAGCGACTTCGCCGTTTGCTGAAGGTGCGAGAAGGCGTGGCCTGGCCTCGCCGCTTCATGCCCATCTCCGTGCGCGCAGACACCTGAGAGAACGCAAAATTTAAATGCAAAATGTTTCTATTATAAAGAAAATATGTATACTTTATAGGGGGAAAATGAAATATGTCAAATACTGGAATGAATAGTAGACACATTTATTAATATTATTACAGTATTATTATTATTATTATTACTTTCTTTTTTTTCATTTAACCTTTATTTAACCAGGTTGGTGAGATTGAAAAAAGAGAGAGACATGGCCAAGACCGGCAGCAGCAAAATAATTTAAATAAAAATATATTTTTTAAATGAAATAACAATTTTAATTGCTGTTAAGTCCAAAAAGCAAAATACTACTTTATAACATGCACTGTTATCATTACTATTATTTCCAGGAGAATAATGTATAATAAAAAAAAAAGTCTTAAAAAAAAACAATGTACATAGCTCAACAGCATGCACAGAATTATGTATTTAAAAAGTATTGTGTTTTTAAAAGAAAATTGTTTGTGTAGAAATATTAACAATGAAAGCTTATGCCTAATTAATGAAAAGTATGGATAAAACGGTACCTATAGAAAATAAAAAACATGCATAGAATTTTTTTTTAAAGTGTAGACAAATATTTAAAAATAGCATGCATAAAACATACAAAAGTATATTAAATGATATGTATTTAATTATAAAAATAAAATATATATGCATAAAAAATGAGTAACAACTAAAATAGACCGTATACAAATATAAAAATGAAATGGTACTGTAAGTATATAAATGCTAGAAAAGCGATTGTCATGGCAACATGAAGATACAATATAAAGCGTCAGGAAGGATTTGAAGGCTTGACAATTATGTCTGCAAATAAAACGGATAGTGAAAAAAAAAATCAATTGTGTGTTGATGTCTGACAGTGTGAGACAGTGGGGAGGAAAGAGGGGCGAAAGGGGGGTGCAGAAGATAAGGAGACAAAGGAAGGCAAGGGAAAAGGAGGGAGGGAGGGAAAGACAGGGTTCGAGAGAGAGAGAGAGAGACTTAAGCCTGTTTGGTGGGAAAGCGCCTCAGGGACACTTCATATTGATCTCCCAATCAACACCATCAAACTTGTGTGTGTGTGTGTGCATGTTCTTTGTTTGTCTCCTTTCCCGGACGTGAAGTGGTGACCTAATGAGCCACATGCTGCTTCACCAACCCATTATTGGACATGTATCACCCTGGTAAATTTCCACTTCCTCCCGACAACAAAAACACAATTGCGTCATGTTCTTGCGTGTAAGAGGTACCAGCGCATGGAAGGAGGACACGGAGAAGATCCCCAGGCGTCCCATGGCCAGCTTGGTGGGGCGCGAGGCGAAGCCCAGCAGGCGCTTGGGGTTGGGAGGCTCGCCCCCCTGCAGGCTGGCCAGGTAGCAGCGGTAGCGGAACAGGTCCATGTGGAAACGCTCCAGATTCTGCTCCCACAGGAAGATCTGAACGGACAAAAGGCCACAGCGCTTTAAACGGCGAGAAAAGAACATGGCGCCTCGCTCCATGGGTGAGACGTGGGAGTAGTGCTGAGGATGATGATGAAGCCCCCGACAGTGGGAGTTGAAACACACAAAATAATGATATAAAGCAAATTTGTATTGCACTCGAGACAAGACGCAAAACAAATACAATTCAATGAGTTCACGAGTAAAGAAGCTCTTTTAGCCAATCAGAAGCCAGAGACCACTTTTTAATTTTAAAAGCTTTTTAAATTCAGACAAATACATTTAAAAAAATGTAAAATATAAACAAATGAATGAAAACAAGTACAAATTTAAATAAATAAAAAAAGCATACAACACAATCAAATGTATTTAAAAAATAATAATTTTTAAAGGTCATTTAAATAAATTGAATAAAAAGAACATTTAAATTAAATGAAAATAAATATAATACTTAAATTTTTTTAAATGAAGTTTTTCACCTACTGAATGTTTCCTTTTTTTTTTTAAATCATAGGCAATTTTACCCAAATTTAAATTTCTGACCTAAATTGTAATCTTTGTAAAAATAAGTGCATGTCAAAGCCAACAGGTGACGCTATTAGCAGCATGGCCCGTTAAGCTAACCAAAAGGCTGAAGAAAATTATTTTGTGTTTTTACTGACCAAAGATGTTATTTGTGTGGGATGTAGATGCCAAAAGCGACGGCAAACGAAGAATTGTCGCCTACCTGCTCCAGGATGGTCTTCCTCTTCTTGGCGTCGGTGACGGTGGACAGCTGCATGTCGCCCATCTTCTTCATCTTCTCGTCCATGTCGATCTTCTGCTCCAGCTTGCGGATCTCGGCGCGCAGCAGGCGCACCGTGTCGTCGCGGTGGTGCTGGCGGGCTAGGGCGGCGGCGCACGCCGAGTGGATCGCCGTGATCCAGTTCTCCAGTTCCGTCTGGCCTGACGTCTAAAGGGTGTAAAAATTCATAAATACAAGAAAAAAGTATTTAAATTTACAATTGTGGATTTATTTTCAAGCCATAACAGAAGGTTTATTTTTACAGGTATAAATGATAAATCAATGCTAATAATGTGGAACACAATAACTGGAGATCCACTAATTAAATACAGATTAAATCACATATGGTATAGTATAGTATTGTAGAACAGTAACGAATCTAAGGTATTGAAGTTCATCATGCAAATGAGGTACGGATGAGAGCATGCGATAAGGGCGGCGGTCAACCAGCCTAATAAGATTTCTTCGCGGCATCTTTGTCCTCCAATTGGTGAGTGTGACAGGTGTCGGCATATAAATAACAAATTGTCATAGCTGACAATGCTCAGTGACAACGCGCCCTTTAAACACGTCAATGTGTTTAAATACGTAGTGTGCATATTGACACGGGAAAGGTGCGGTGTCCTCGTACCTGGAAGAGGAAGGCGTCGCCGGCCGAGTTGCTGAGGCAGAAGACAAAATCTTTCTTGGGGTGTTCGGGCACGGCCTGCACGATGGCGTTCTCGGCCCACAGGGCGTGTTTGGGAATGCTGGTGTGGTCGATGCCCGAGCGACCGTCCGACTCGTAGAGGAACAGTGTAGAGCCTGCGACGCACGCACACGCCTGTCAGTCATTTGTTTACAGTAAACAATTTGTTTTTCCCAAACTAATTTATCATTTAATGATATACATCAATAGTACACTAGAAAATTAACCTATAGTTGCTTTCTGTAGGCATAAACAACAGGATGACAGAGGATGACTTACAACAAAAACTAGGCTGTGCTGAAAAACTTCTTTTTTTGTGTTCTTTCAAATTTATACCATCTCAAACCGGATAGTGTGCCACCATCTAGTGGTTAAGAGTGGAAATACACCCAATATAATACTTTCTGTAGGCATAAAAAGCAGGATGACAAAAGATGACTGACAACAAAAACTAGGCTGTGCTGAAATACTTCCTGTTTTCGTTCTTCTTTCAAATATATAGCATTTAATAGTAAATAGTGTGCCACCATCTAGTGGCTCACAGTGGAATTACACCCAATATAATGCTTTATGTAGGCATAAAAAACAGGATGACAGGATGACTGACAACAGAAAATAGGCTGTGTTGAAATACTTGTTTTCATTTCTTTCAAATCTCAAACTAAATAGTGTGCCGCCATCTAGTGGTCCACAGTGGAATTACACCCAATATAAATTTAGACTTACATGAAAATAAGAGCTAACTGTAAAAAAACCAAAAGAAAACTGTTAGTGTATAGTGTCAGCGCGTCCTCTAGACACATTCCACTAGAAGTGATTTATTCAACTCCATGAAGACGAGCAGGCGGTTGTTGTGCATTTCACAAGGATGAAATGGATTAGACATGGACGCCGGCGTGAAATTAAACGAGGCGGAGGACAGAAAATGCAAAACACAACCCCAGCTCAAGGTCACAATGACGGCATTGCGTTTCCTTTGAGTACCTTTTAACAAGACCCAGTAGTGCTTCCACTTGCGTCTGGTGGCCGGCTCCACCTTCTTGCTCTTCTTGTGCACCAGGAAGTTCTTGACGGCCAGCGCGCCCGCCTTGCGCACAGTGCTGTGGGCGCAGGCCGCCGCCACCGCCGACTCCGACGGGTAAGCGCTGCTTAGCGTGCCGCTGCTCATCTCGTCGCTGACTGCCGAGCACGCCTCCTCCGAGCGCTCATGGCCTCGGTGGGCCTGAAACAGGGTTGAGGGTTGACAGGCGATTGGATTTTTGTCAAAGAGAAAATATAAATCCTCTATACTATAGAGGATTAATAGGCCTATAGCCTTAAAAAACTTGTCTGTAATTTTATTTCTACTCTCCCTAGACAACTTGCTCTTTTGCTTCCTCTGGTCCATGTTTAGTGTTTTACACACCATGTCACCAAACTTTACAGTGACTACTTAAAATAGGCCAAATTTTGCTTTTCAAAATAATTCGGTTGAACCACAATTCAAACTGACCCAGACTTGATTGTCCAGCTCCTTGCGGAAGTTCTCATAGACACCTCCTCCCCCGCCGGTGCCGCCGCCTCGCGCATCTGCCACGCCGGCGCTGCTGCTGCCGCTGTCGCTGCCGTCGCGGAAGAGGCCGATCTCAACAGCCGAGTACACGGAGAAGGACGCCGACATGGCCTTGCAGCGGCGCGACAGCGGCTCGCCGTCCGCCGCCGCGTCCGCCACGCCGTCAATGCCGCTGTCGCCGTACTCGCTGCCCTCGCCCAGAGCGGCCGAGATGTCCTGTCAATAGGAGGATGAAGTACAGTTTATAAACGCTACATACAAGACAGCATTTATATTGAAAGTTGATTAATCGATAACAATATAAAAATATATTTTAAGTCAAAAAGAGACTATTTTCGGACCATTTTTTAGGGTGATGCGCGAGGGGATAAAATTTCACACGAAAGACATGAAATGCTTGTTGGTAAAAACACAATGTGGCCATTTATATTATATAGCTAGCACGTGTGTTTTAACGCATTAGTGTATGCGTGTGTATTCCACGAGAGGTTCAGCGTCTTCCTCGGAGTTCGTCTTAAGAAACTGAGAGTCTCTGTTCTTTTTGCTCCATGTTTTGCCGCCTGGTGCGTCTATTTATAGCTGCTACACAACCCCCCTGACACACACATGCACACGCACACAGCTGGATGAATTTGTGATGAGCACTTAGGGTGCAGCTTGGGGATTCTGGGAACGAAGCTTTTCTTGTTGTGGACTTTTTTACTAATGTGACAAAGACAGAAACTGTTGTTGCTTTAACAAATCTCCTGGTGACTTTCGTAGCCAATCAGCTTTTGCCTGAATTGAAAAGACAAATTCAATGAGAAATCAAACCACAAGTGCATCATCTTTTGTTCGGTGTGTGTACAATGTTTGAGGGATGACGGAAACCAGGCCAGCACAGACTCTCTGATAAATATAAAATAGATTCAAAATTACATTTAAAAAGTGTGTTTATGTATGTAATAAAAAAGATATCTCTCTCATTAAAGGCAGTATAATACATGTCATATAATTAAAAATGAAGTTGTCAAACATATAATATAAAATACAATGATATGTTTAATACTTGAAAAAATACTGTAAATAGTAAAATTATTTATATAATTAAATCAATAAATATGTTCATGACCACATTTAGTTTTTTTATGACATAAAAAAATAAAATAAAATAAAACTTGAAAAAAAATAACAAAATGTACAGATCAGTTTAGTCATTCATTCCATACAGAAAATATTTCATTAAATAAATAAAAATATTATTTTTAAATATAAGTTTGTTTTTTTAAATAAAATACATAATAAAAAAAAAGTTTTTTTAAATTAAATAATGACTTGAATATATTCTAGTATCAGCAAAAACTCACTTTTCTCTCCTAGAAATTAGAATATAGATTCTGAATAAATAAAAAATAAATAACTAAAAAATCTAAGCTAAATAGTAAAATAATTAAATATATTTATGATTAAGAAATATGTGCAAAGTTTCAAAATAAAATCAGAAATCTTTAAAAATATATAAAAATTAAAGCATTTAAAATGATTTTAATACCTACAAAAAAGGCCTTTTCCATTATAGGAATGAGTATAATTTCCGGCTGGGGAAAACATTTTTGGTTTGTGTTGGCCCCAAAAATGTCTTGACACAATACTGTTTGCATTCAAAATATAATCAGTCATATCCAAAACATCTTTGCGATGCTTGAAAACAATGTACCGTGTTTCTGCACAGAAATTTGCTGCTGCAGATGGCCAGCTGCACGTCAAACTCTTCCCGGCAACAGAAATGGAGCAATTCCCCAAGTAACCAATGGAATAATAAGGAGATTGTGATCGTTGTAGTATAATCAAATTCAAACAGAAAATGCGCAACGATGACATCACAATGTTGCCGCGGTTAGTTTAAATCCACATTGAATGTTTACCTGTGTGGTTTGCGCACGACGTCCCTGAAAAACCGGTCGCGCTGTCGGGGCCGCCAAGCCGAGCCCAGTCGGGCCCTCCGAGAGACAGTGCGAGCGTCGGCAAGGGAGGGTGAAGGCTGCGTACACGCCGCCGCCGTCCTCCTCACTCGGAGACATCGGCCCCGTTTCGCCGTCGACGCCGCCATCCTGCTCTTCGTCTCTACGGCGCCCCCTTTGGCCCCTGAGGCCCGCACTATGGTGGCTGCACAGATGGTCCAGGGACGAGGCACGCTCCGCTGCACCTGTCATATGAACGAGCGCAAGCATTACAAACCATGTCAGTATAATTTATGAGTTACATTGAATATAATCAAAATATGGTACAGTCAAGGTAATTAAACATCAAATGTTGATGTAAAACTGGTGCATTAGAAATACCCGTTTGTGCCATAATAAATGAATTGGACAGCTGAAATGTGAATTAAAATGTCATATTTAGTCATTCAAATGTAAAATACAACATGGACAAATTGTTGTATACTGTATTAATCATTCATGTTACGGACGGCGTATATTAGGTTGACCAATTAGATTATTTAATGGTATTTTGATTTAATTAATGACATTTTTTACTACTTTTTTTCTATAAATCAGATATTTTCTTTTATTTACTTAGTTATACTTATAGCTTTTTTTTTATATTTATGAAAAAAATCTGCATTTTTGAATGACATTTTATTTATTTACATTTTTATATAATTCATAATTCATTCATATTTTTTTACTTTTTATGTAATGACATTTTTGTTTACTCTGATTTGCCATTATTTAATTATTATTATTTTATTTAATGTTGTGCTTCTATTTAAAATTTTCTGTAATCCAAAAAATATATATATTTTTAATTTAGTGACATTTGTTTTCACATAATGGTATTTATATAGAACGGTGAATCTGTTGGTCACGTCTCAAGAAGGTGGTGGTCCAGATCAGTGATCTGAATTTGGCTCTTTGAAGATGATGAATCAATAAAGTTACATAATAAAATATTGCACCTTTGGGTCCTCTGGGCGATCGGCTGAACTGCTCCTCCTCCTCTTCCTCTTCCTCCTCGCCTCCATCCACCATCTCCTCCGTGCTAGTCATGTGTTCCTGGCTGAGGTCCGACAGCGAGAACTCCAGGCTGTCCTCCCTCCACATGTCAGCCGACTTGGAGCGCTTCTTCTTGAAGCTGGATGGCTCGTCGTCCGGCGGCGCCGAGGCAGAGGCGTCGTGCTCCTCAGGCCTCAAGGTCATGGCCACGCGCTGAGTCCAGTGCGGGTTGCTGCCGAAGTCGGCCAGGCCGCCTGCGTCGTCGTCCGGGGCTTCGGGGCCACTCTCGGCCAGCGAGCGCGGGATGCTGGGCGTGCTGGAGGAGCGCGTGGACGCCTCCGAATTGCGGTGGTGCTCGGGCTGCTTGGCCGACAGGGAGTGGCGAGGGCGGCGGGTCACCGGCCGCTTGGCGGTGGAAGACAGGCGCAGAGAGCGCGACGACGTGTGCTTACGGGAGAGGTGCCCGGCTGAGACGCCATGGAAGGCGCTCTCGCCGTTTTGGCTCTCCACGTTTCCCATAATGCAACTGCAGATTATATAGTTATCAGTAATGTACGACTTTTTCAGAAACACAGTATATCACTTTCTTGCAGAAATTTACAAACATTTTTGACTTATGACTTATTCGAAAACACACATTTTGTTTACAGTTCAAGTTTCTACGGCAACTGCTTCCTTTGGGAAGATGTTTACCTGTTGTCAAGGTCTGCACCTCAATGGCATCCTGGTCTCACCATCTTGCAAGCGCATCATTTTCCACACGTCACGCTTGCTGGGCGGCACCAGACGGACCGATTAGGATGGCTGGGCAAATCTCATGATGACCTGTACACACAAAAAAAAGTCAACAAAATATTGTATTAAAAAATCTTTATAAAGAAAACATTTTATGTTTATATTTGCATAGGTTGATTATATTTATTTCACCAAAATGTTTTCATATTTTTTAAACAAAGTCATATATAAGGCTTAATTTTTACAGAAATAACTCTTACAATAAAAATGTGGTACATTTTTAATTTAAGTATATATACAAAAAATGTGTATGCCTCATGAAGTGCCTTTTTTGTTGTTGAATAAAAGTTATATTTCCCCCCGAAAAATCCTTTTGAAATGAAGTAGTTTTTAGAAAAATAAATTTTGTATTTTGTTAAAAAAAAAAAAAAAGTTTTTGGGGGATAAAGCAGAATAGATTTGATTATTTCTAATCATAAAGTGAGATCCTTATTTTTTGAAATATGCTACTTTTTTTCAGCAACTATTTTTTTCTGGTGAAATGTTGCAATATAAAATTGTGCTCATGTTTATACTTCTAGGATCCCACATAGTGAAAAAGATTGACATTGACTTAATAATGTCTTAAAATTTGACATCCTTCAAGTGCTCACCTCCAGGACATTCAGGTTGATCGCGTCCAAGTCCGGCTTGGACTGTTCAGGATGACCTGAAACACAAGGAAGGGGAAAAAAATCCATCAATAAAAAGCAAGGATAAAAGGGGGAAGCACGCACGCAGTACACCAAGTCCCAACGTCAAACCACATTTCTTTGAACTACACCCTGGAAACTCACAGCTTCACCACAAACCGCTTGGGCATGCGCGCACACGCCAACGCCAGCCGCTCTGCAATCTTCACAAAAAAATAATTTACATCCACT
Organism: Leptonotus elevatus; assembly: GCF_054856555.1. Lineage (NCBI taxonomy): Eukaryota > Metazoa > Chordata > Actinopteri > Syngnathiformes > Syngnathidae > Leptonotus > Leptonotus elevatus. Next base: position 11,832,615 of record NC_141254.1, read on the forward strand.
CATATGCGCAACTGAGCACGGCGAGCAGAATGAAAGGATGAAAGCGACTATGATGCCACGTGATGCGTATGATATGTAACAATTCAAAGCGCATGCCGGAAAAGCGGCAACTTTATTATTCACATGCAAGCGGTGATATGTGACATCACTTCTGTCGTTCATTAAGTTGCACAGCCTTGTGGTGTCACATTCAAGAGGAACGCTTGAAAGAGGCGAAATAATGCTGCTCTCTCCTTCCAAGACGAGGGCGTTGATGTCAAAGCAAACTTCATACAGCAGATTCCAAAATCCAAATTTTAACAAGTTTGTTATTTTGCTAGCTTAATAGAATAACGCACCCAATTTCGATGCATGCACTGTGATAGGATTCGTTTTGTATTCAAAACAACACAGGCTAAAGCTTTGACTTAGAAAATGTCTGTTTAGCTGAATGCTAACAAACAATGCAAAATGAATATCTTATATGAGGCGGTGTTATAATAACGCTCTAAGCAACAAATATTTAAAGACTGACCTGTAGACATATAATAGACATTATCTTATTATGCTACGTAAAGAACGACTAATTTTACCGTGGCTTACTGAGGAGTTTTGACCGGCTCCATGTATGTACAAATGTTCACTCAATTGAACCAAAAAAAAAAAGTGTCAAAATCTGTTTAATACTTTAAATTCCATTTTATTTTGTTAACATATATTTTATAAGGTACAATATTATATTACTGACTTCCATTTATCTCAAATATTTTTTAGGGGGGTGGCTGAAACAGATGAATGGCACAACACACCAACAAAACCAAGCAGTGAAAATTCCTTGGCAAAGGTCACATAGTGAAGAAATTAACATTACATCCAGTATTCACGTGTAAACATGACCCCTTCAGGCCTTTCTATTTCCATGTTATTTACATACGCATTCAGCATGTGTGCTTTGTGTAGTAACTACACAACAGCACTAAGTCTTGTTTTCCCTCTCACAGTGTTTACATTCTTTTTGTTGACTTTCCTTTTTACCTGCCCTACAGCGAGGTGTGTGATCGTGTGTGTGTGTGTGTGGGGGGGGGTGTGTGTGTGTGTGTGTGTGTGTGTGTGTGCGTGCGTTTGGGGGTACGCAGCTATGAATAGAACGGTGAGTGAAATGGAAGCAGACCAGGATGCTGGGTGAGGGGGTGAGGCAGGTTATTGCTGCTGAGCTTTAAGTGGATAAAAGCCTCAGCCTGGCAGTGTATTCACTCACAGCATCACTGCTGTATGTTGAAAGAAGCTAACTAAGAGTCAGTAGCAGCGTCAAATGACTTGACTTTAATTCGTATTATTTTTGACAGACGATTGGAAAGCATTAATTCAGGCAAATGACAGACAGTAAATCGACCTTATCTAGACAACAAAATGAAATATCAGCTTGGTGGTTTGCTACAATTGCATAAAGATGTGGAATAAACCATACGTATTTTGTAGGTAGCAGCATTTATTCATGCCACTGATCTAAATTGTCCTCATCAGATTGTTTGATACAATGGGACAATTATGTGGCATTTTTACCGAAGAAATATTAAGAAGTGGTATTTATTCATGCAAACTAACTAATTATACCCATTTAAACTCAAAATAATTCAATACTGGCTTAAATTCTTATTCTTGCCAGTTGGTAGAATACAACTGGATTAGAAAGTGGCATAAGAGTTTTTCATAATGACAAAATCTGCTTTATCAACAAAAATGAGATATTGACTTTAATTCTTATTTGTGTCATCTGGTTTTATAAAATTGGAATTTTGCCGGTTGACCCATTTATTCATGCATACTAATTATACCTATTTAAATACAAAATAATTAAATATTGGCTTTAATTCTTATTTTGGACTGCTGCTTTGACATAATTAGACAGTAATGTGGCTTTTTTTTTGGTTAGCAATTTATTTGTGGTACCATATCTCATACCTAAACTAAAAGAAAAAAGAAATACATTCTTTATTTCTTATTATTCTTGTCAGCTAACTAGCGTCATTTGCGAAGTGTCAATGCAAAGTACCTAAAATTATTTTTTATTTTTTTTAATGAATTCTTATCAGATAGTTTGATCAAATGGGATGACAATATGATATTTTTTTGCAGGCATCATCATTTATTAATGCAGTTACCTTACCAACACGAGCAAAAGAAGAACGACTGACTTTAATTCTTATCATTATTGTCAAATGTTTCAACAACATGACATTTTTTTGCATTAACATTTTTACAGGTAGCAGCTTTTATTCATGAAAACAACACAAAGCATTAACTACCACAGCTGTACAACAAAAGGTATCATTGACTTTAATTGTTATTATTCTTGACAGATGATTGGACAACAATGTGTCATTTTAAGGCCTTTGAAAACCCGATTTAAGGATTACATGTCATTGTTAGGAATAATTAAGGCCTTTGTTTTGGGAAATCAAATTCAAGGATGAATTCTAGGAACTTTCTTTAACGACGATGCTAAAGCGCTGCTCAAAGCCGACTGCCAAACTGTCAGTGTGTCAGTACGCTGATGGCAGATGAAACGCTAACAAACCTTTCTGTGAGAAAAGGTTTTCCCCAACATGCCTACTTATTATTACTATTATTGGTATGTCTTTTGTGTCCATGCTTGTTGGTGTACAACACTGGCTTTCTTAAAAGAAGTGTTCCCAATGTGAATCACGCTTGTATACTGACACTTTGCACTCCACCCACAGCCATAAATCATTGAGAGGTGCGCATGACTAACCGCCATCGCCTCCTGGAACAACAACAACTTGTACCATCTGTGAAAAATTAGAAGTGATGTCTTGCTTTGATGGGCTGGATGTTCAGCTAAATGGTTGTTTTAAGGAGTAGCTTGTCAACCAGTCCTAAACCTGCTGTGTTATTAGGATAGTGGCTGCGCCAGAATCGGCTAGTTAGCTGGTAAGTAGTAATTAGGTAGTAAGTGTTCAGGTTTGAAACTAAGAAATGGTGCCAGTCGCCACTACCAAACCTAGTAATTAATGTCTAAGCGACAGTAGCCTACCTGTTGATCATTACACTCCAGACCACGACACATTAATGCAACAAGATTGTCCTGAACCTCTAAAGTAGTACTGAAAGTAGTCTGTCATGAACTTTTTAGGCAGCCATAGCTACAGTCAGTTCTGTCCCGAAGTTCGTCCTAAACTTTCAAAGTAATAGTGCTAAGAGTAAAATATTTGCACGAGCAGCCAGTCCTGAACAAGGCCAGTTGTAGCCTTAGATCCTTGTCCTGAGCCAGGAAAGCAGTCGCAACGTCACTTTGTTTTAAACACAGCGAGCACCTGAACTGTAAGGATGGATTGGAAGATTGCAAGGTAGCCCTGAGTCGAGTAAAATTGTTGAATTTTGTCAGTAGCACATGACCGTTCTGTCCTAAGGCAGGGAGGCAGTCACCTCGTTTTGAACCTGGTGAGAATCTCAACTTTACAGAGGGGCAGGAAGCTGGTTCTGAACTTGCCAAGTAGTATTACTTACAGTCCTGAACTGAACCTTTTGTAAAATGAAACCTTGACAGCTTGACTGATTTGCCCTGACCTCCGGGTGCACCCAAGGGCCACGTTTGCCCCTGCGAAGCCCCAAACCCCACTGGAGTCATGAACCAATGAGGCAGTCGTGCAGTCACTTCATTCTGAACCTGATGAGTACCTGAGATGTACAGAAAGGCCAAAAGCTGGTTCTGGAACTGCAAAACAGTCCTAATAACAGTCCTGAGCTCATTGAAATACCAGACCTTGGCAGGTTGATGGATTTTCTCTGACCTTCGTGTGCACCCTTTGGCCGCTTTGCCCCCGCGAAGCCACAAAAGCCACTGACGTAGTCCCTGGGTTTAGCCTGCCCTCGGGTCTTTTCCTGCACCTTTAAAATTCCTTACATAGTTAGGTGTCCCACCTATCAACGGCAATTAAAGCAAGTGGGTGAGGTTGACACTCTCTCAGTAGGTGAGAGGGAAGTCCTGAATGGAACAAAACTGGGAAGCAGCTTCTTCTGCAGCGCTACGCAGAAATTCAAGATCAGACATGTCTGGCTGTCCTTGGAATAGGTATATGAAGACTAGCGCTATCTTAGCACAGCATACTGGTATGCACGTCAAACAGGCTCCACACCCACAGTCCCTCTGTCTGAGACATCAGCGGTCGGCTTCCCTAGAAGGGAGATTAGTTTCTTATTCATCCTTTCGGGATCTGACGAGCCGTCACAAGCGTGAATCGTCGCCCCCTCCCATTCCTCGCAGCCTCCACTCCTGACACACAAACGGTGTCCCTGCTGCTTGAATCAAACAACATTTAAAGCTTCGTCAGACCGCCGTTGAGTGGCACAACAAAGCTACTCGTTTCCACATTAAAGTACAAAAACACTAGGCGGGGAGTAGGATTACCATCACTGAGTTTGAGATGCGCGATCGCTGCCAATTGCTGTTGACGAGCCAAGCCAGTCTCACGGGAAATGTGACAGCCCGTCCTAAATCCTAATGGCATCGTTTCTGCACGCCATTTCGGTGCATGACATGTCACCGCCGCCATCGCCGTGTCATGTGGTTTTAGAGACACGCAAAATCCTTGTCAGGAAAATTGTGGCCAAACGGGACAGGTCACGGCGACTCTATGTGGGAGTGTTAGGCCTCGGCTGAGGTCTGCACTCTAGTTGTCTTTGGAGATCAAATAAAAGAGCAAAAAAGTTGGAAAGGGGTACAAAAACCACATTTGAGGGTCAAAGTATCTGAGGATCAAGTGTGACGATAAAAGTTACAGCGGGATTCGCTAACAGCCAATTCCCTCCACTCTGCTCCTCAAGTGGCACTAACCTCATTAAAGACGCTCCTCCGTCTAACCGAGAGATTATGCCGCACGCTTCTCAGCGCGGCCGACTGCCGTCTGCGCTATGGTACAGTTGGGGATTACCATAATTTAAAATAAAATCCCCTCAGGCGCAAGTGCACTCGTTGAACGAGGGTGGGGTATGGGGGTGTGTGCGGCTTACGACGCTTTGCTACCTCAGCGCAGATCCGACACGACAAACACCAAAGATTTAACCCTCCACCAATTTTCCGGCTTCGGATATACTAACCAAGGTGGGACCGCGACTGAGAGCGCCAAGCACCGACATGTAATCATGGCGCAAAGGCAACCCATCAATTACTCGGCTTCTGAGGTAGTAACAGAGGCATGAAAGCACAAACACGGAACGGGGTGACAAAGATGTGAGCGGTACAATGTGAGAAAAGGGAGTAGAATGAAGCACCCACACGAAACAGGGATAAAAGCAAATTGTCAGTTTCCTGGCTTTCGAGGAAGTATCTGAGGTATTACTCGTGCGATGTGAAAGGGAATGGCGGAATGCGATGACACGGAATAGGAGGACAAACGTGGCCAGGCAATTTGCTGTCTTTGAAGGTAGTAACAAAGACGAGAAAGCCCCTGTGGAAAAGGTAAACCTAAAAAGCACAACGTGAAATCGGGAAGAAGGCAATCTGCTAGTTTGGTAGCTTCAGACATTGTAGCAAAGGCGGGAAAATGGTTGTCTTAAAAGGACTATCTGAAAAAGTCCACAAGAAGTTGGGGGTGAAGGTCGACTTGCCAATTCGCCAGCTCTGGAGGTAGTATTACAAACGTAAAAGTGACAGGAGAATGAAAGAAATAGCCGTAAGCTCGACCACCGAATAGGGAGACAAAGACAACCCACTAATTTCACGGCATTAGAGGTAGTATCTGTGGGGATAAAAGTGGCGGTAAAGTGGATGTGTGAAAAGAAAAAACAGAAAGCATGACACGTAAAAAAGGCAAGTCGCCAATTAGCTGGCTTCAGAGCTAGTATCAGAGACGTAACGTGGTTATGTGAAAGGGAATTGCAGAAGATACCAACACGCAATGGGAGGATAAAAGAGACCTTCCAATTTGCCGGATTCAAAGGCTAAAAAATGCTAGCATGGAAAGGAAATAGTGGATTCCATCTAGACTGTGTGAAAGCACACACAAAGCACAAAAGTCCCGCTTTGTTGGATTTTGCGTGGAACACCAAGGTGAGTAATCACTCTGGCTAAACGCTGTAAAAAAAGAAAAGAAAAAGTGTGTATTATAGTCCAACGTATTTTCACACGTGAGAGCCCATCTCCACAAATCCACACGAGTTTAACCCCGCTGCCGCCGCCAGTCAGACAGGTGCGCATGTCAGCAAATTGTGGGGTAAGACCTCCTGTTCCGCTCGGCGTCCTCTGAAGAGTCGGCGAAATAACATGGTGGCTGAGTGGGCGAGAGCGCAGGATAAGAGGGTTTTAGGGAAAAGATAGACATGATGGATGCGGGGTGGATGGATAGATGATGTTGATGGACTGATGAGAGGCTGTTAGAGGGGGTTGGGGATGGAGCTGGGGGTGCGCAGGTAGACTAATGAATGATGAGTGGGGGAAGGGGATCCGTGAGCAATAGGGTCGGGGGGGGGTGGAGGGGGGGTCCTGTCTTTGGTGTTTATGCTGGTGACTGCTTACATCTAAATTTGTCATTATTTGGACTAAAACAGTGTGTTTACGCACTGCTTATCTGTGTATCCAACAACACTGTAGCTCTGCTTAGCCTTTGGCAAACGTATTCCTCCTTTTAAAGAAACTGCCTGCTGTTGGCAGTAGGGACTAGAAAACTGAAATATTAAGTGGGATTTGCACATGCTGAGAACTTAATCCAAAGGGAGAGGAGTGATCTGTTGAAATGTGAGCTAACTGGATACAACAAGGCGACACTGTTAGCGCTCAGTGAATGAGGCAAAAACTGCTGAGGCTCGGCAAAAAACAACAACAACAACCTTTCCAGCTGGAGAGAGCACGCCACACTTTGGCAGGGTCAGCAAAGACACGGAGGGAAGATGAGAGAGGGGCTGGAAGGAAGCTGACGTCAACAACAATAACACCAACCGTTTGGTGGGTAAGACACGAGAGGATTTCACAACTGCGCAACACACCAAACTACTGTTGGATGACACAGGCTGGGAAAGTTCAACTCTACTCTGGCGTGACGCAACGACCAACGGCTCATAGCAGTGCTGTTGATGGAGGTTCCTCAAACCTTAACCACATCAAAAAGCCACTTTCGGGATAGGGTGTGGGGAGGACGGCCTGGCTCCAGCTTGCCATATTTGTCGCTGGTTGCCAAGCGACTGAACGGAGAGTTGCCCGGTGCTTTTTCCTCGTTTGGATGTGATGTGGGCTGCAGCTTGGCAACATGGATTTGTCACCTTTACAACAAAAAACCCTGGTTTTACTTTTACTGAGGAGGAGAAAAAATGAATATGATCATCTGATTATAAAGCACGGAAGGATCTTGGGCAGTTTAGGCTCTTCCGTGAGTTGCAGCTATTTGAAGACTTTTTTGAAATATGCACGTAGTTTTCACTCTGAAATCACTCCGCCGCCATCTATTTGGTGTGCCATCTTAAGTGAACTGCGCAAAAGGTACTAGTAACCACAGTTTTGAGGCTACCGAAAACATAGCACAGTGCATTGATTGGTGGACAGACAATGGTAACTTCCAAAAGACCATGTTGGTGCTGATATGAAACACTAGAGCAGGGTTCACCAATTCTGGTCCTCGAGGTCCGGAGTCCTGCAGGTTTTAGATGTTTACGCCCACTAGCAAACCTGATTCATATAATTAGCTCATCAGCATGCCTGATAACAATCCTGGTCTTTAGTATCAGGTGTGTTGGTAGGCGGAAACATCTGAAACCTGCAGGACTCTGGACCTCGAGGACCTGAATTGGTGAACCTTGCACTCGAGGACTTAAATCAAACTGCAAATTTGACAGCTTATGAGGTAGCATCAGAACCCCTTTTCACACTGCTTTCCAAAAACTGATTTCTCTCCCCCTCACTCCGAAACTCGAGGACCAAGATTGGGGAAGCCTGCCTTGCACGCTGCCATCCACTTTGTCGCTAACTCCCTTAACACCCATCAATGTGAACTCTTCCGTGTGGAAGGCACGGACTAATAAATCTCTGATACACCAAGTTTGTGTAAATTCTGTGAGAAAGGGGCTTAAGCCCTCTGTTATCTGCAACAAAGCAGGTGGCATTTGGCAGTAAAAGAGACATCTAGGGGAAGGTGGGGGGAAGCAAGGGGGAAGTTATCTTCGCAGGTCCCTGCACCTGAGTCAACACAGCGCTCGCAAACAAACTGAAGCCGAGACAGAGGACAATGCACTGCGATGGCGAGAAACTCTCGGCGAGAATGTTGCAGACAAACGCCATCTGACTGGAAAGACCTGAACACAAATCAGCGCTGCCGTTGCGAACTTAATGAGGTATTCTTAACCCACTGATGCCAATTTTCGAAGAATAGGGAACGTGAGAACACCCGCCTGTCCGCCACCAGCGCACATATGCTGCTTTTGTTTTGTTTGTACGTTTACACGGGCGTTGACAGGGCGTGGTGGTCAGGTGCACCTACGCCCAATATCGTTACGATACTGATTCGACCAAATACTGTAAAAACTTGTTTGTAATAATCACTGTGTTGGGTTTCTGCCTTCCAGATGTCATTCGAACATGATCCCACTTTCACTCAACAGCTGCTAGACATTTGTATTTAGAGACGGGAATTTGCTGCAATACACAATGGATCATTCTCTAACTTTCAGCCTGTGGCTAAGTAAATAGTACCTACTTATTCTTAATTTGTCTATCAGGTTTTCTACCTCTCCTGACAATTCCAGACAGTTTATTGAAAGCTCAAGCTGTGACTGCCACAAAGTCAATGGCCCAATCCCATTACTTCCTCTTCACCCTGCACCCTCTGTCTCGTTTATCTCTTCCCTCTCCCTTCTACTTCTTTGGGAAGGCAAAGACAAAATAAATCCCACTAGGAATTGGAAACGTACTACCGCTATCCAATCCGCGACGTCGTTACCTCTGCGTGCTGGTTGTGATGTAACGGATACCGACAATAGCAAGCGTTTACCAAAACACACAATTGTGCCAATTTCTGCCAAAGTATAGAACATTCGAAAACACCACTATCATGAGTATGGCAGTCAATAAATATTAGCATACTTACATTTACGTTTTGTTATTTCCTGGTGTCACCATTGCTCATGCGGTGTTGCAGAGTGGGCGTGACTGTAGTAAGGGAGGACCGAGGAAGGTCGGCATCTATCTTCGTGAAAATGGACCTGTAGCCCTCCCCTACATTTTACGGAGAATTGGGAAACTCCTTTGTCCGTGTGAACGCGCATTCATAAGGGGGAGGGACGAGATGAGGGGTAAGGGGCGGTATTGGGATTGGGCCAATGTATATATATTTTTTGTAGATTTGACTAGGGATAGACCGGTTATCGGCCAAGCTGATTATTAGCGCTGATATTCAGCATTATACAAATATTTGCATCGCCATTTTGAAGAATCATACGGCCGATGATAGATCTTTTTCAGTTGACGTTATAAGACATGCTGCTGACCCTGGGAACTCTCTGCACCTTCTGTTTTTGTTTGAAATAAAAACTAAGATAGGTAAAACTGTAATACTTCAGATAATTCGACATTTTGGAAAACTGTAGAAAGCTATAGTGAGCTATTTACTTGTTGAAAATTTTATTTAACTTTTGAAGACATGCGACTGCCCCTGGGATACCTGAACTTTTTGTTTTAAAACAAAAATGTCTATTGACCATGATTTATTTAGTTTTTTTTTTAACTCCGATATTTTACGAATCCTAAAAGTTATTCAATAAACGTATGCTTAATAAAAATTCAACAAATTTAAGAGCTGGAGTTTGTATTTTTTTTTTCCCTTTTAGTGAAAATGAATATCGGCTCCAAATATAGGTTATCGGCGTCCTTGACTACTAATAATCGGTATCAGTATAAAAAAAAAACCACATCGGTCTATCTGTACAATTGACCTACTGTAGTGTACGTTTTTCCATAAACAGATTGTCTTTCGACAAACCGAATGGATGTGGTTTTGCTTTAGTCTACAGTGGGCAAAAAAGAGACACTCAAATCAGCAAGTCTTGGTTCAACGCTTCACCAAGCGCGTCCACTGTTGGCTTTTATAAAGATGTCTTGGGACCAAAACAAAAATGGATGATTCTGGATCCAGGTCAGTGGGTCCATTTCCTGGTAGAAAGCACGCACGCACGCACGCACGCACGCACGCACGCACGCACACACACACACGCACGGTCACACACTCTTGCTTATTGTCGGGCTTCGTCACTACGCTGAATGGAGTCTCAGTGCATTAGCGACCTGCATGAGCTCAATGCGACACTGGCAGGGCCTTGGGGTGGAGTGGGGGGGGGGGGGGTACAAAGGCAACGTGAGTCAATACACACACACATATGAAAATAAGCATAATAAATAACGAATAAAAGGCAACACGCCACACTGAGCCTTCATCACAGCCTTTAGAGAGCAGCGCCTCGCATCACTTCCAGGTCAACAGGCGGGAGCGCTAAGAGGACACCAAAGTCCCTTTCACACATACAGTTTCAGAAAAACTGGTGCAGCAATGGCAGTTCATCAGGGCATCTATTTCACTGTTTTTCCACACAGAAGTCAGTGACAATTGCTTGGTGTTAAACTTCACATCCTGCTCCGAGCTTCCCACTATCCCCTTTCACGCAGTTGCCTGTGTGCGCCTTTTACACCTCTGATACCACCTCCGAAACTGTAAAATGGATGTTTTGTGACCTTCCAAAATGCGCATGTGAGGTACAGGTAATAGTCGCTGTTGTGAAGTCAGGGTAGCAGCTAGCAGCTAACTGGCGAACTGATAGCCTGCATGAATGTTCTTATTGCATGTTTATGTTGCTACTTTTTGTTCAATAAAGCAATTGAAAATACGCCGGTGGCTGCGTCCATCGTACGAGCTATTAACTTATTGAATTAGCATTAAGCTTCAGCCCCACTTCACACCTGGTACCAACTTTTACACAGCCATCATCCCGCCTCTGACAGCATCTAGCAAACTGGGAAAACATAACTTTTATCTCAATTTTCTCTTTTCCTTTCAATACCTTTCACACAGAATAGCAAGATCGCGAGGAGTGAATGCTAAACTTCACACCTTGGGCCCAGCAGATAATACCTCAGAAAGTGAGAAGTTGATGACTCTACTTCAAACCCTCCCCCACCTATTAGACATGCTGCGCAATACACGCACACACATTTGTGGCATCCTTACATGTAATAATCGTAATCAGCGTCAAAACTATGCAAATTAGGCTTCAAACCATGAAAGTAGAGGAATGCACACGCACACACTTCAGACACAACAAGCGCATCAGCTAGCATGAGGACACACGCGCGCACTGTAAGACGACACTGATTACAGATAATGAGCGGGCACGGCAGGGCTGTCACGCTGACGGAGGGATGGACAAAAATGGAGGAGGGAAGGAAGGAAGGAGAGAAGAAAAGAATGAGGGAAAAGTCCATAGTCATCAGGAGCAGACAAAAGGGCGGAAATGAACGAGGGAAGGCACCCCCCCTCCGCCCCTCCCCACTCCATCACTCCTCATGTCAAGTCATGTGTGCGCTAGCAGGATGACAACCTGCGCAACCGGACCGGTCGCATCGCAAACCGGCGCGCATGCAACGCGAGCACGTCGTCAACGTCTGTGAGGAGGAGAGTGTTGCGCAATACTTCTCACACACACACACACACGCATGGCTTGGACAAAAGTGTTAAGGAACCATGTGTGGATGTTTATGCATTGTCTGTCTGTCTGTCTGTCTGTGAGTCTAGCAATTTATCATAACAATGTTGTATTTATATTTCCATTCATTCATTAAATATAACAGTTCTAAATATAGTTCTAAGTATCTTTCTAAGTATCGAAGTAGGAATGGGTGAGTACCGATACAAGTGTTGTTCCGATGCCGATACCGGTATATACTGCATTAAAACAGTGGTATCGGCATTGGCGAGTACTAACATGCCGATGCCATTATTTCCGACGCTAATATAGGACTTTGGATGCAGCATCTTGTGTCTTGCTTGTGCACGACATTCAAAAAACGGGGCCAAAAAACGGTATCGGAACAACACTAACCAATACCAGATACCAGCATCAGGACGATACTTGAGACAGACCGATTATCGGCCAGGCCGATTCTCTGTGCCGATACTTGGCATTTTTGACAAATGTTCGCATCTGCCTTTTTACAAATTTGAAGGCCTTTTTTTTTTAATTGTCTGCGGAGATCTTTTGAAAACTTTTACCAACCCTGACGAAAACCCCAAATTAGCTACATTTACATGCATTTGTCGCTCAGTGAGATACAGAGAATTTTTCATTTATGGATTTATTTAAATCTCTACTTTATAAAAAATTCGGCTGACACTGGGAACTCCCTACAGTTTATATATATATATATATATATATATATATATATATATATAAATAAAAGTAATTGTCTTGACGTTTTGAAAAACTTTATTTACAGTAGAAAACTTTAGGCAACTATTTACTTGCTTAATTTTTTATTTAGCTTAACACATACTGATGACCCTGGAAACTCCCTGCAATTTTTGTTATAATTTTTAAAGAAAGCTGTCAATTCTTTATATGTTTAAAATGAGAAGAAAAGGTAATTTAAAAAAATGTTGACGCTAATATTTTCACTTACACTGCGAATGAATATCGGCTTGAAATATCGGTTATCGGTCTCCCTGACTACTAATAATCGGTATTGGCCCTGGGGAAAAAACGGTCTATCACTAGCCAATATCCAGCCTCATGTTGGCACTCACGACCTCTTTTGGCCTTGTCATTAGGATCAGGAACTAGATATTAGAAAAATAGAAAATTGCCATTAATTTCATGCAATTTGGGGGAAAATGCTATATCGGGACATCTAGGTCTTTAAAATGATTTGTCATTGTTTTTTGGGGGATACTTTTATGCACCAAAATTACTAGTGGTGTCGGTTATTGGAATTGGTATCGGTGACTACACAAGAGTTGAGTACTCGTACTGGTATCGGTCTGGAAAAAAAAGGTATAGAAAATCCCTATATCTAAGTTGCTAACTATCTGTCTGGGTATCTATCTGTCGATCTGTCTACGTGTCTGCCTGTCTACCAATCGATCGATCCGTCATAACACAGCTATATCCGTCTGCCTATCAGCCAGTCTATCCTATCAACCATATCCACGGCATCTGTCTACAAGCACTCCCAACCCTTGTTATATCGTGAACATACAGTAAGAACATTCCATCGCACCAGTGCCATCGACTGTCAGTTCTGTCAAGCATGCCATCTCGAGGATGCGCGCAAACGCGCAAACATACACAACGCAAACACTGCTTGATTGCATGTAGACGTGCACACAATGGGTCGCTGGGTGAGGGTCGTTTACACATAAGTGTTGTATTTGCTTAGCAAAAAAAAAAAGGCCGGAAAGACGAGCTCATCTTTCCATGTCAATAAGAAACATTAACAATACATAATACTCATTTGCTCCCAAAAACGTATAAATACGTTAAATTTTAAACGTTTTAAGTGTCCCAAAGACACATTTATACGTTTTTTATGTTTTTTATGCTAGAGCAGGGTGCCCAAGTCCGGTCCTCGAGAGCCCCTATCCAGCCTGTTTTCCATGTTTCTCTTCACTAACACACCTGATTCATGATCAGAATTGTTGTCAGGCTTCTGCAAAGCTTGCTGATGAGATGATCATTAGATTCAGCTGCGCTGGAGGAGGGAGACATGGAAAACAGGCCGGGTAGGGGCTCTCGAGGACCGTACTTGGCCACCACTGTGCTAGAGCATTCAGAAGGCTTTGATGCAGCCTCTCAACTGCAAAGAATGGCAGTTATTACACAAACGGCCAGCAGGTGGCAACAGAGCAAAAGAGATAAACCAGGGACATGTTGAAAAAAGCTCATTTACTCACAATTCTAAATAGATTTGTGAATAATGACGAAACTTCGCTATATTCTAATGCTAATTGCTGCACAACGGAAACAGATAGAAATTTACTTTTTTTTCTAATGAAAGAAGAGACTCTAATCTTTCTTTTGGTAGGTTCCATGTTTTTATTGCAATAGAACACAATATTCTTTGGGCTTTGCAAAATCAGTCAAAATCTAGTAAAAAAAAAGTCGGGAGCGAGGTGGGTTGCTTCGGTGTAAATGGCTTGGAGTGAATGTGTTAATAACACTTAAAAATGGTCATTAGTGTTGTTTTCATTCGAAGGCGTCTCGGTGCGTTCGAGGACTGCCGACTTGGCGATTTGTATTCATACCAAACCAAATTTAATGAGCATCTCCGCGGTACCCGCAAGTGCCGATTGTAACATATAACAGACGGACGGGTCAATGATGGATTATTGATCTGGAAAGAGGCAAAACTACCTGAAGGCATTGGCGTATTCATACGCACGGTAGATGACTTAGCAGCAGGGGCAGAGTATCAAAGTGGGTCACTCCCTACGCACACATTTCAAAACACACACACACACACGCCACAGGGCTTGCCTCCCCAAGTCCCATCCCCCCCTTTACGCACACACACACTATATTAGCTTTACTGTACGCACACAGAGCACATGGTTGTGTGTGACTGCGCGCGCACACACACACCCACCCACCCACACTTGTACACATTGACAGGGATGATCAGAGTGTACGAGATAATGGCTTTTTTGCCTCCGTTCCGCAGCCGCGGGCTTCGGCTAAGTCCAAAAACAAAGTGCACACATTCACGCACACTGTGAGACACACACACAGCAGTTTTATCCGCCACTATAAATCCTTTCAACGGGTCACCTCTTTTGAAACACGCCGCTGCAACGCGAACAGGAAGTGACACATTTTCAAGAGAAATACACCAGAGAGAGAATAAACAGCACATTAACACATTCAATGCTGGAGAATATGACAAGTATTAAAAGTTAGGGACACGTAATTGTTTAAAAAAAGAGTTTTGGGGGACTTTTTGGGGAGCGTGTGAGTGGAATAGGTTAAAATGTGTCTAAAACCTGATACAGTATTGCCTTGAGATATGATATTGATTTCAAGTTAGCCATTCTTTGCAGAGGATAAAGCCTATGTGCCAGTAAGTATTGTTCTAATATCCTACATGTTTTTTGTTGTTGAACTATCCATTTCTGAAAGGGTTATAACACCGCCACAAAGATGCTATCTGTTAGCTGTTCATGCCATTTCCCATTCTGTGTTAGCATTAAGCTAGCGGAGGCTATGCGTTTGTTTAAAATGCATAACATGTCATTGTCTTTGTTGTATGCTTTGTTTGACAGTAAACTTCAACTGGGAGTGGCAATAAACCGGTTGAAGGCTCTTTTTGAAGAATCGTTCACCAAATCGATCTGCCAAATTGCCGATTGCTGTGAAGTGAGTGGAGTCAGTGCTACAACACGGCGCTTCGAACTTATAACTAACTTAAAGGACGTTTTTTTTTGGAGCAAAGGTGCTGAACGGAGGTGAACATGTTTAAAAATAGTCTACTTGCTTCTTTTTTTTTTTTTTATGTCAAAATGCATCTTAGCTTACCATCCTTAGCATAAATGAGCTTTCTACTGGTATGATATAATACACTGTCCAATGTGTACAAGACTGTAAACACTAAGATTTAACAAACACATTTTTGGGAATCAACATACAAGCAGGGGCACAAGAGGTAAAAACATGCCTAAAACCTTTTCTACTCCATTTCTTCCTCACGCCAAATGCCTTTTAATTCCTTTAATTCACCATCTTGAGCGTTACTCAGCTTTGTGCTGGCGTTAGAACACGCAAAGTGCATCAGGCGGGATGTCAGTCAGTCATGCTGGCGGTTAGTTGTTATCGTACTCAGCATGTGTGTGTGTGTGTGTGTGTGTGTGTGACACTTTTGAACATGAATGATTGATAAACGCTCGGCCCACTGAGCATGCACGTAAATAAATGAGTAGCGGCGCTCGTGCCTTCACGTCGGGATTATCCCCTATACACACACACACGTGGGCTCCTGTCACACACATGCGCACACACACATATACGAGTCGAAATCCCTCCAAAACGCTGTAGGAAATACATTTTAAAAAAAGCATGCGGCCGTACCTCGGTGCGGCGGTTCCTCAAGACGGGAGAATCCAGGCGCTAGTCCCGCACACATCAAAGCGCACACATGCTGCCTCCTCGCACGCCCAGACCAGACTGAGAGAGAAAGAGAGAGAGAGGGGTGTGTGTCTGTGCGTGTGTGTACGAGAGCCCGCCTACCCACACACACACACACACGCACACTCCTCCCTCAATTCGCAGTGGACTGCCAGCATGTGTGTGTGTTTGTGTGTCTGTCTTCCCTTTAATTGCGACTCGTTGGCCTCAAGAGTAACACACACACAGTGTGCTTTTCGTTTTGTTTTTTAACATTTTTTTTTTTTACATTTTTGTTTTCTTCTTCAATTTGTGTAGAGCAACCTCTACTGAGCCATGACTCACTATCAAACAAAAATGTCACAAAAAGTAGTGGTGCCTTGAGATGTGAGTTGAATTTGTTCCATTAACATGCACCTAAAAAGAAACAACAATAAATAAATAAATGAAGATTAATAGAATTACAGTATATATATATATATATATATATATATATATATATATATATATATATATATATATATATATTCGTGTTGTTGCAATACCGTTTTTTGGCCCCCGATTCTGATGCCGATACCATACAGATACCTAAGGTTTTTTTTCTCTCAACACGAAAAGGCTGTCCTGCCATTGGTTCAGAGCATTCAAGGGCCAATAGGATATCTTAGCTCGGCATGCAGTGAACATGTCACACATCAGTGAATGTCGTGCATGAGCAAGACACAAGATGCTGCATTTAAAGTCCTATATTAGCATCAGAATGAATGGTATCGGCATGTTACTTGTTAGTACTCACCGATACCACTGTTTTAATGCAGTATCGGGGCCTCTGCCGATACTAGTGTCGGTATCGGAGCAACACTTGTATCGGGACTCACCCATTCCTACTTCGATACTTAGAAAGATACTTAGAACTGGTATATTTGATGGATGAATGTAAATATAAATACAACCTTCTGGTATGTGCCCCTTGGCCACTTCATCTTTATTTATAAAATAGCTTAAAACAACAATCGCTGTATACAAAGTGCTGTACATGGAATACAAATCTGTCATTTATTGCTCCATTTGTTGCTTACTATTTGTGTTCAATACATTGCTTAAAGGGGAGGAAGTCGCTCACGAGATGCTGTGACTATCGCGAGACCTACAGCGAGACCAGAAACCCTAACATGGCGGCGTCCTGCTGCTAAGATAGAACTAGCTCTAATATACTAAACTAATCCAAATTTAACCATCATATATCTTGCATTTTCTCTTCTCTCTTTTTCATCCGGCAGATCTGAAATACCACCCAACGTGGAGGACCTTGAACGTTTCATCGACGGATATTTTTACAGCTGCGCGATGGAGGATCCTGCCGTCGAGAAACCATCAAAGAAACCCTCTTCGAAGAAGAGGAAAAACGATTCAGCGACGGACACGGACGACCTAACCACCACCACTACGGACGTTTCGGTCAGTGTGCTGGAGTCCATAAATAAAAAACTTGACGTCCTCGGCCTCATCCTCGAGGACGTCAAAGAATTAAAAGTAAGTATGGAATTTATCAGTCAGCAGGTAAGTGTCCTTAAACAGGAAAATGCCGAGTTACATTCTACACTCACGACTGTTTCAGCCGAGCTGGAAACTATGAAAAAAGAAAATAAAACGCTAAAAGAAACAGTTTTAGATGTACAATCCCGCAGTATGCGGGAGAATTTAATATTCTCAGGTATATCTGAGAATACCTCTGATAACCCAGAGGTTGAGATAAAAAAATTTATGACGAATTCATTAAAAATTCCTCAGGAGACGGTAAATAACATCTCTTTTGACCGGGTACATCGGCTTGGAGCCCGTAGAGGCAACAAACCCCGTCCTATTATTGCAAAGTTTGAACATTTTAAACAGAAATTATTTGTTAAAAGTAAAGGACGGGAGCTTAAAGGGACCTCATTTGGAATGAATGATCAATTCCCGAGAGAGATCAATGAGCGGCGAAAGGTACTGTTTCCTATAATGAAACAAAATAGGCAGGAGGGTAAGCGGACTACGATAGCCGTTGATAAGTTATATATCGATGGCCAACTATTCCGGAACCCCAATTCCACTCCCTGGCTGTTCTAATTAGCATTGGTGGAACTAAACTTAGTTTGATTACTAGGTGTATACATATACTGTATATGTGGTTATAAAACCAAAAACATGAATACTTATTATGTTTAGGCTATATTATAAATATAATATTAATACACAACTATATCTAAAGTATATTTATAAAAAATAAAATAAAAAAAAAATCTCGCTGGGGTTACTGGTGTATTGTTATGTTTAATCCCCTGTTAATTTCCCTCACTTTCACCGCCCTACTCGTTTTTGCACGGTTTTATTTACTTACACGTTACCTTACACGTTACCTTACACGTTACCTTACACGTTACCTTACACGTTACCTTACACGTTACCTTACACGTTACCTTACACATTACCTTACATGTTGCCTTATACGTTACCTCATATTTTATACAAACTATATAAATCACCTAACCACTTTGATTCTATCCTATAACATGCCAGTGGTGGCAAATGGCCTATACAGATATATACATAGGACTGTGTTTATATTATTTGTATGCATAAATTAGTTTTGGTTTCCTGGAATGTTTGTGGCGCTCGCTCACAGGCAAAAAGAATAAAAACTTTAGACCATCTCTTAAAATTAAAAGCAGATATTTGCCTCCTACAAGAAACCCACCTACAAAAATCTGAAGAAAAATTACTTATTGATAAAAATTTTAGCCAAGCGTACTCTGCCCCTTATAACAGTAGACAAAGGGGAGTCTGTATACTCATACATAATAATTTACTCTTTACTCTAAATAATACAATAACAGACCCAGAGGGCCGATACATTATTATTCAGGTGACTATATTTAATAAAATATATACATTCGGTAATTTATATGCCCCTAATAATGATGATCCGGCCTTTTTCCATGAATTTTTCTCTAAACTGTTTGAATTAGCAGCGAACTCTACTATTATTATTGGAGGAGACTTTAACACAACCTTAAATCCATTAATAGATCGTTCTAATAAAACAACATGTATAAGGCGATCACAATCCACAAAAGTAATAGGGGAATATATGGATGACTTTGGCCTCGTCGACAGCTGGAGACTTAAAAACCCAAATAAGAAGGAATTTACCTTCTTTTCCGCTGTGCACCGGTCCTTTTCAAGAATTGATTTTTTTCTTACAAATAATTCTATTGCTGATAAAACCGTTACAAAAATACATCCTATTATTATTAGCGACCATGCACCAGTCTCCCTTTCCCTACAAGTTGATTATACCTTTAAACCACCACCTACATGGCGTTTTAACATCTCACTACTAAACGACGCAGAATTTGACAAAATTATAAGAAAAGAATGGGCGGACTTTTTGGAAATAAATGACTCTCCAGACCTATCTCCAGCTCTTCTCTGGGAAACCGGGAAAGCAGTAATTAGAGGTAAAATTATATCATATTCATCTTATAAAAAGAAACAGGATCAAAAATTAGAAAAAGACTTGGAAGATAAAATTAAACAACTGACGGATGAGTACGCAATAAACCCAAATAACCAAATATGGACTGACTTACAAAATACAAAAATACAGTTAGACGATATGTTAACTAAAAAGACAGAGTTTATAATACAACAATTGAGATACAACAACTTTGAATATAATAACAAATCAGGTAAATTTCTTGCAAACCAACTTCAACGTAATCGGGAAAAATCGCTTATAACGGCTATTAAAGGTACAACTGGTGAATGTACACAATCACCAGAAGAAATTAATCAAATTTTTTATAATTATTATCACAATTTATACTCAGAAACTAATAAACCTAACCCAGAGCATATTGAGGCATTCCTCAGTAGCTTAAGTATACCTCAGGTAACTACTGAATATAAAGATATGTTAGATGCACCACTTACTATAAACGAGTTGTACAGTGCTCTAGATAGTATGCCAAATGGCAAAGCACCCGGCCCTGATGGTTATCCGGCTATATTTCTAAAGCACTTCTGGTCAATGCTTGCTCCACTATTCTTAAGAGTAGTAACAGAAATTAAAACTAATGGTCACATACGCCCACACATGAATACAGCAGCAATTAAACTTTTATTAAAGCCAGAAAAAGACCCCACCCTTCCATCAAGTTACCGTCCGATTTCACTAATTAACACTGATATTAAAATTATCACTAAGGCTTTTACATCTAGATTAGAAACAGTAATCCCGACAATCATTCATAGCGACCAAACAGGCTTTATTAAAGAGCGTCACTCTACTAATAATATTAGAAGGCTCTTTAACCTTATTAGTATGTCACAGCGGCATGATAAAAAGGCAGTTATTATATCATTGGATGCAGAAAAAGCTTTTGATAAAGTTAACTGGTCCTTCCTCTTTGCTGTTTTAAATAAATTTGGCTTTGGGAAGTCATTTATTCACTGGGTGTCAGTATTATATGATTCTCCTAAAGCTACTGTTACTACTAATGGGATTATATCTAAGAGTTTTACTCTACAGAGAGGCACAAGACAGGGATGCCCACTGTCGCCTTTATTATTTGCAATATTTATTGAACCGCTTGCATTAGCCATACGCCAGGAAAGAATGATTCAAGGAATTCACTCTGGGGTAACAGAACATAAAATTAATCTATATGCCGATGATATTTTACTTTATTTAGAAAAGCCTGCTATTTCATTAGGGGAAGTATTTAACTTAATAACTAAATTCTCACAGTTATCAGACTATTCTATTAACTGGACAAAATCAACACTTCTACCTATTACAGAAAATTCATGGAACCCTGCAAGCCAGGACCCATACTACTCATTTCCTATAGGTAATTTAAAATACTTAGGCATAAAAATTTCACCTAAATTAACTGATTTAGTTCATTTAAATTTCACTCCACTTCTGGATAGCATTTATAGTGACTTGGAGCGCTGGAATAATCTTCCTATTTCTCTAATAGGACGAATAGCCACTATTAAAATGAAAGTTTTACCCAAAATAAACTATTTTTTCTCAATGATTCCATTTAAACCTACGGCTAACTGGTTCCAGTTGTTGGACTCAGCCGTTACAAAATTTTACTGGAAAAAAAAAAAAGCAAAGATTAGTCTATCTACTCTCCAGAAAAATAAATCCAAAGGAGGTCTAGAGGCACCAAATTTTATGCACTATTATATAGCCAACCAGCTACAATATATTATTTTATGGGCACAACCCAATAGAGATACTAACTGTTGGCTGGAACTAGAACAGAAGGATTGTAATAACCTCAGACTCCTAGATTTACTCTTTATTACAACATCGATTAAGCGCCATAACTGCTTTAAAAATCCAATGATTTCCGCCACCCTGACTGCCTGGTGGAAGGCACTAGAAATGACAAAAGCCAAAGTGGAGCCCAGCGGGCTTTCTCCCCTATGGCATAACCCCGACTTTCAAATTAACAACCAATCGTTTTATTTGAATGTGTGGGAGCAGAAAGGAATTACACATCTCCACCATCTCTTCTCAGATAATATGTTTATATCATATACATCCTTGCTCCAAAAATATAAAATAAAAAACGGAAACTTTTTACATTATTTGCAAGTTAAAAGTATGATAAAGAAACAAATTCCAACACTCCAGGGTACGCTCCAACCGCCTGTTTTAGCTAAAGATATTACCAAGCTTTCTCCGACAACAACAAAAAAACTCTCAAAAATATATAAGTTACTTTCATATACTGATAAAACGTCTTTACCCATCTCAAAATGGGAAACAGACTTGTCTATAGCTCCGGAATCTGTCTTTTGGATTCAAGTTTGTGAAAATGTTTTTAAAATGACAAAACACACAAATTTACAACTTATCCAATATAAAATTATTCACAGAACATACATTACTCAATATATGATGAAGAAAATGGGACTCTCAGACTCCGACATTTGTCTCCAGTGTTTACAAAACACTACAGACACTTATTTTCATGCTTTATGGTTATGTACTCCGGTTATGTGTTTCTGGACTAAAGTCTTAGAAAAACTTTCCGCTGTCTTGGACTGTAGGATACCGTTCTCTCCAAACTTGTGTTTGCTAGGTGACTTAACAACAATTGACTTACCACATAAACAATTTCAATCTATACTTGTAGCCCTTACTATCGCAAAAAAAACAATTCTTGTTAACTGGAAAAATAAACAAACTTTGAATATCGACCAATGGTCTAACCTCCTCATAAATCATATTTTAATGGAAAAAATATCTGCCTCAAATAAAAACCAAATGTCAAAATTTAAAGAAACATGGTCTACGTATATAGAATTTTTTAACCTAAACTTGGATTTTAATTCTGCCTGTTAGCGAGAGCCACAGCAGCGTTATAACTGGCATTGATGTTTCTGTATTAGGCAATTTGTAACTAATGGTTGTGTTTCCATAGTCAGGAACCCGGCTGCTGCCAGCGGGATCGAGCGGATTCACCTCCGATGGGCACCAGGGGTTGATATTCGGATTCACGGCATGCCAGTGGGTTAATTCTGTGGGTGCTGTCCCCCCTGGCGGGGAGTGGGCGGGTCTCCCCCTCTGTTGGCTGCTGGGTGGCGGCTGCGTCTTGGCCGTTCCCTGGGTCTCTTGGGGGGTGCTGCGTTGCGGGGCTTTCCCTGGTGTCGGGGGCGGCGCCGTTCCGGCGCGGTCCGTCGCTCTGGGCCCGGCGACGCGGTTCGGGGCCTGTGGGCCGCCGGGGTGCCCGGTGGTTCCCTCTCCCCTCCCCCTTCCTCCCCCTTGCTGCCTCTCCCTCCTCGCCTCTCCCCGCCCGTCCTCCGCCTCCCTGTCCCCTCTCCCTCGTCGCCCTTCCTCCTCCTCTCCCCCTCTCCCTGCGTCCCTGCCGCTGCCCCCTGCCCTTCTTGTCGTCCCCTTCCCTCCTCCCTTCCCCTTCCCCGGTACGCCTTCCTTCCCCTCCCCTGGGCCGGGGGCTCCATCCATGGCCCGGGTCTCGGTGCTATGGGGGCCGGCGGGGGTGGCTGGGGTTTGGTGTCGTGCCCGCCCCGCTCCGGTGGGCGTCCTGACACCTCGGGCGGGACCCAGTATCCGGGGGGCGAGCCCTATCGCCCAGCCGGACGGGTCCCATATGCCCGCCGGGGTCCTGGTGGGGTGGGTGGGGGCTTGGTGGGCCGGTGCGCCTCCTGCCCCCGCCCGGTTGGGGGGGGCCCCGCTGGTCACACCTCTTAACTCACTACACTAGGTTTGCACAATACACTTTTATAGACATATAGGGCACATAACACACTTTGGGGGGTGGGGTAGGGTGGAAACACCGTCTTCACCCTACAACTCCCCTCCAATTTTAATACACCACACAACTTGTGGGTGGGGGGGGGGGGGGCTTGGGGGCTTGTGGGGGTGCCATCGGTTGGGGGCCGCAGTATAGAGCAGTGCTGCGGTCCCCTGTCCGTGTCGCCACCCGCCCCCCCCCCCCCCCCCCGCCCTATCTATTTTTTTTAATGCACCACATACACTCAGCAACATGCTTGGGTGGCGGGTGGATCGGAGCGTGGGAATATCATTTCCATCGGCTCCGGTTCACCTGCTCCTAATTTTAATGCACCACACACACACACTTGTATATACACTGGGTGGGGTCACATTCACGGTTTAGGGGTAGAGTTCGCCAGTCCGCGAGCTGGCGGACTCAGTAACAGGGGTTAATTTTCACAAAGAACGCTGGGGTGACGACCGGGGCCTTCCCCCGCTGGGCCTGGGGTTCGGGGGTGTCGGCCGCCCTCCGGTGCCCCCATCTCCCCCTTCTGCCCCCGGTATTCCGTCCTTCCACACGGCGGGGGGTGGGGTGGGCGCGGCTGCCCTCTCCGCTCCGCTGTCCGGCCCCTCTTCGGCGCCGGTGCCTGGGTGCGGGTGGTCCCCGGGGGCTGGGGGTCGGGGGTTGGGGGGCTGCCGGTTGGTCGGGGTGGGGTCGGGGGGGGGGGGCGGCTTTGTTGGGGGGGGGCGGTGGTGGGGGTTGCGGGGTGGGGGGGTGCTGGGGGTGGGGGGTGTCTGGGGGATTGGGGGCATGGGGGCGGCTGGGGCTGGGTTGGGGTGGGTGGCGGGGGGTGGATGGGGGGCGGGGGGTGGTGGGGGGGCGGGGGTTGGGGGCCGGTGGGGTGCCTGGTGGGCCTGCAGTGCCCCGTCCTGCTGCGTTGGGCCGGGGGCGCGGGCCGTGTTGGGGCGGGGGGCGCTCCTGCTCCTGGGTTTGCTCTCCGGCCGGTGGCCCTGGTGGGGCCCGGGGGTCGTCCTTTGGCGCTGCCGCGGCCTGGGGGGCCCTGAGGTGTTGCGCTTGCTCTGTTCCGGCGGGGGTCGACGGCTCCCCTCTTTGGTGGAGATTTTCATGCATGCCAGATCCACCACACCAGCATCTACCGAAACTCAGACACAATCTGTTTCCTCCTCAGGTTATTGAATCGGTGGAGGCTGGTGTCTCGGATCTCACGCGGCTTCGTCTGTCCTTCCTTCCTTTTCTCGGTCTCTCCGTTGGTCTCTTGAGGCCTCCCTGACTTTATGTTTTTTGGATTTGTTGGGGTCTGGATGTTTCTTGGGCTGGGGAGGAGTTCTGGTGGGGGGTGTCTGGTCGGTGCTGGATTTCACCTTCCTTGGTTTTCTTCGGTCCCCTCGGGTCTCCTGGTGTTCGATTTAGGTGAACGGTATAAGATTTTTTTTTCTAATAGGTTTTCTGGTGAGCTAACAAACACACGCACGCACGCACGCACACACACATACTCACCCACACACACAAAAAAAAAAAAAAGTATGTATGTATGTATGTATATATGTATATATGTATGTATATATGTGTATATATATATATATATATATTTAAAAAAAAAAAAAAAAAAAAAAAAAAAAAAAGAGCAATGATGATGACATTTCCGAATGAACAATACTGAGCTCTTAAAAAAAAAAGAAAAAAAAAAAAAAAAAAAAAAAAAAAAAAAAAAAAAAAAAACATTGCTTAAAGGGTAACGACATGAACCCCCACATAGCTGATATTTTTAATTAGCACTCTCTTCTAATTTTAACTGATTGGTCAAAAAATAATATTACTGTGTCAAACTGGTAACATTTCCTGTTTGGCAACTTTCTGACATGAATGAGCCGTGCTACCAACGTAGCAGCCTTGGCTAACGTTGTCTTGTATACAGTACATACAGATTTGGTCAGCGAGACGCTACATTCCAATCTTGCTAGCAACTTTTCTTTTTTTTTGTGGTGGTCTCACAATGATTACTATTTGGGTAAAAAAAAAAAGAAGTGAGATGCTAGTTGCGAGAAAAAGCATCTGAGGCAAACAGATTACATAACAAGTTGCTGATTTTCATTCTCCTTGTCAGCTGCATTCTGCATCGAACATTTAGACGAGACAATGCGGCGGCCACAAAGTGCATGGAAAATTGCAGCCGCCACTTCAATTTGTGCTCAGTTTGTGTGAAACTTGTGCTTTCCCCTTCCACGACCCTGCGCGGGGGTCCTGCTGCAACAGGAAGTGGGCGATGGAGCGGGATGAAGCGGGCCTTGCAAGACCGCTTCCCACAGCACTAGACAAACACAGCATTATTGGCTTGTAATAGAATTACGCGAGGAGCGGCGTGGAAGCGATTCAGCGGATTAAAGGCCGCCGTGGCGTGCCGCGACGAGCTGCGGCGCTAAAGGCACAGGTGGAGGATTGTTATGTAAGAGCAGACGCCAGGCAGGCGTGATGATGTTTTTCTGTTTGTATTGTTTGTAGTTTTAAGCCTGTCCCGCCACACCTGAAAGTCACAGCCACTGCCACTTACGTATGAGCGGGTCGTCATTTTCTTACATAATGCAGGATGACTTCAACATTCCAGTTATAACACTTCAAACCGATAACATTTCGTTTTATAGTAAAACTCCATTATGATTAGTGCTGTCACTATTGAATATTTTTAGAATCGATTCATCTGTCAATTATTATCAATAAATTTTGCATTAAAGCGTATTAAAAAAAAAATATTTGAACCAGTAATCAGTGGTTATTTTATACTTAGTATACGTATATGGTGATTAAAAAAAGGGGGGATTGATCTTGTACTATGTTACCGGTTCGGTCATTGTTTTCCAAAGTAAAAACAGATGTTTGCAAATGTCTTAGTTTGATTAAACACAGAAGATAATCAGTCTTCTTTCATGAAGGACTACAGAAATCAGAAAACAATTACTGTTGATAGGCTGAAATCAGAGGATTTATGCAATTTTAAATCAATAAAAAATGGCTCCAAACGATTACTTAATTTGATAATCGATTACTATACGATTAATCCGGACAGCTCTAATTCCAATTAAATCATGGAGTCACAATTTTTTCTTTTTTTTTGTACTGTGTGGATATCATTTTAATCGTGTTTATACAGTATGTACTGTGCAAGGTGGTAGTTAGCATAAATAGCTAATGACAAGAGCAAATAGATTAGTCTAGACTAGTCATTCTATTTACTTGTAATGTACAAGGTACCAATACAATAACAGTATTGTAACTCCATATCTATGTCGCGTGAGCATGAGTAATGGTGCCGGGTTATAGGCACAGTGAAAGGCGTCAACAAAGGCAGAGAACAATCCGCTCACCCAGTTTGTTCACAAGCTTTGCCAGATAAAATCCCAATCTTCCAGTAGGCTGGATGCATAATGTATGTATTAACGTATATACAGCCGGGCAAGACAACACACATGAGCCCTTGCCTTCTCGTATAACACGGCGGCTTGCCGAGTTCCGCTTTTGCCCCGGGTCATGTCAGCTAATCCCTGTCTGGCCAACTTATATTTCCCATTAGCGAGGAACACCGCCGTGCATTCTAATATGGAGGAAATAATATAGACGCTACACTGCTCGTTCTTAGCGACAAACGATGCTGACACGAGGATGTGAAAGGTGTTCTATGACAGGACCTGGGACGTTGAGAGGCTTATGCGACAACAATCAACATATTTTTTTTTTTAAACATGCGCTTTAAAGCTTTCAAACACAGCGTCAGGCTCTAAAACAACAACCTTTTTATTTTTTGTCAGTTAAAAGCGGCATCACGGAAACGTTGCTTTATATTAAGACAAACTACGTTAGGCTAGCCAAGGCCGCTGAGCCATTTCACCAGACGACCCCCCCAGGGAGCGATGGCCAATGAGCCAATGAAAGAAGATGAAACATTTACTAGCGCTAGTAGCTCAACGGGGCTGTTCCACAAACCTGCCGGCTCTTAATACTTCACCTGTTATTACGCCACATAAATTACAAGTCAGCGGTTGAAAACAATGTAGTGTTGCGATAAATTTAATCCTCTATTGCCGTAAAATCGTAACGACTCGTAGCGGTAGCAATGGTAGCAAAAAACAACATGTAAAAGTACCAGAAACTCACAATACTTCCTGGAACTGTAGGATAGCGCTAGTAAAATAGGCTAGCTAGTAAAACAGGAATTACAAGAGTAAAGCTAGGAAGCCACATTTCCACCAAAAAACCTTGAGTTCTTTGTACTTCATGGAACAAAAAAAAAAAAAAGCTTCAAATGTTCCAAGCTACAGACCCCAACTTTAATATTAAAGGTACTGTTGCCCCCCACAAGCCCTCAAGAACGGACTTCTACTGACCTTGATAAATTACCCGTGATCTAATTTTAGCCAACAGTTTTTAGTCAAATTTCCTAGTTCTGGGGGAAAATCCCCGCGGTCAAAATGTCTTATTAGAGGCCGTGACTTGAAATAAAAAAATAAAAGCACCATATGTGATGTACCAGCTGCTCTTTTTGCAAACATTATGCTAACCTACCATCACACGCTTCTTAGCACAAGGTCATATGACATGCATGTCTGCAGCCTGTAGCAACTCATGCATATTCATGAAAATCCGCTTAACTTATTAAAAGACTTCCGCTAACCAGGAATGCTGCAAACATACGAGCGACGTGAACACAGACGAATAATTTAAAGACTCATTTTAATCACATGATCCCGTACAAATCCTGGTGGATTATTATTATTATTATTATTATTATTTATCCATCATCCATTTTCCAAACCGCTTATATTAGGGTTTTTTTTTGTTTTGTTTTTGGATTATATTTATTTTTTTTGGTATTTTTTTGGTATTTTCTGACAATTGTTCTGTTATTTTATGCATTATAACCAACTCAAAATGTTGAAAATGAGAACAAATCTATTAACATTGCTGGGCACTTGAAGTGTTTGAGGAGTGGTATAAAAACGCCTCTGTGGGACTGTGCAGCATCATGTCGCCTCAAGATCAAAAGTCTGGATGGTACCCAGCTCTGAAAAGCGACACTAAAACTAACCGTACCGCTCATACAATCCAGCTGTGGAAGAACGTGGAAGAGGCGGGACGGGGCGAGAATGTTTGCTTTCACTCTCAATTAGCGTGCGGTTCTCCTCATTGCTCTTTGTGACGAATTAGCTCTATAAAGACGTTTACAAGGAGTGTCAGCAAATTGCTTGCTGCGTGCGAGTGTGTGTGAGAGGTCAGAATCTGAGATTAGACGAGTGACACAGATAAAACTGTACGGCGAGAGTGCTAATGCACGCACACACTGTAGCGTCCTGACCTCGTCACAAACACGCTGCCTCACGGCCCGGAAGCATCCCAAAAACCCATTAGCAAGTGCTAATTTAAGTCCAAAGATCTTAGCTGGTGTCATCCATGTTGTCGCACACGCTTAGCCACTTCTTTTTTTTTTACAAGTCAAAGCGAGTAAAAGCGATTTTGCTATTTTTAAACATGAATACACTTAATTATGTGTGAAAAGTGCATTTTTAAGGAGCAGCAAATTAAACAACAGACTTAATCACCGTGACACTTATGTCTGCCTCGAGCACACACTGAGAAGGAATGTGACACCTGCAAGCGCAAAGCACGTTATTAAAAAGAACACATGGGTAAAGTCATATTCAACATCAAAGTTAATGAGGTCAAAATTTGACTTGGCACTTATTTATCTGCACTGAACATAAACTGAGGAGAAATATGACAACCAAAAGTGCATTTTCAGAGCGCCAATTTATACATCAATTAAACATGTCACTTACTTATAAAACTCTACGTCAGGGATGGGCAACTTAAATGCTGGAGGTGGAAACAATGTATTTTTTTTTATCATTGCTAGTGGGGCGGGAGGGGGGGGGCACAAATATGATATTTGAAATGTGAACAAAATATGTGCAAAATATGGGCTCTTAGTATATTTCATTTTTCAATGCATGTGTAAAAGATCCAAAATCAACAGCAAAGGATTAGAAGAAAACAACAAAATAACCACATACTGTATTTTTCCCAGTGCAAATGACTCTCTTGCCTAATATTACCATTCAATAACTGATTTTGTACATTTTTTAAAAATAAAATCAACTCATTTAAACGTTTTATAGTATTAGGTATAAGGCCTATTCATGTTGTAGGCATTATAAGCGAAACTCAAGAGCCTTAGATAGAGAGAGTTTGGCCAACTCGCTTTCAGAGCTACTGCGCTGTGATTGGTCAACTGCTAGTCACATGACACATGGACGTCATGTTGTTACCCAGATGCTGCGATGACGTAATGTGTTGCAATAAGTGTTTCCACTTTCATGTTCCAAACATGCCGTGTTGCTCAGCATGGCGCTGCTCGCAACGACCAGGCAGCGCTATAAAGATGCATCGGTTCACTGGAGACCCACACGGGAGGAAATTGTAATTGTGGGAAGTGAAAGTCAATTGAGAGGACTGGAAAGCAAATAACACTTCATTTCTGTGCAAAGTCAAGTAAAACAACACGATTTAAAGTAGGCGGGACTGCACAATGCAGCCTTCGACCTTTTATCAAGAGTTATAATTGAAAATAGAAATATATGATTGAGTTTAATTATATAAGCCTGTACAAAGTGAATGGACTTAAAATAAAATGATTATCGATTTTAACTCTTAATAAAACAGAGCCCATACGGGAATGAGTTACTGTGGATTTTGTGTTGTAAATAAAAGTTCTAAATATTGTACGTGCACAATTGAAAGCCATTAATAAAAATGTTAAAGAAAATATGACATTTGGTTGTCAGTTACACTGAAATCATGTTTAAATTTAAATTTAGGACCATTTAGGACTGTTATAATACATTCATCGGTACCCTGAAAAATTGGCTTTATTATCAAGTATCTTGCAGGAGCCAAAGACATGATAAAGCAAACACATGCAATCAGATCTCTTATTTGAACATATTAAGTGCTATGTATGAACACACTGATACATTTCCAGCATTCACAACGTTGAAAATCGAAATCCATGTACAGGAAAAATATACCATATACTAGTAATAGCATGTACCTGAATCAAACATACAGTGTATTCCTTATATTATCGGCTTGTCAAATACATCAAAGGTTAAAAAATAAAACAAGGGGAAAATATAAAAGAAACCGTACACCTAGTTTGTGAAAGAAAGTTGTTTTGCGTGCAAAACGATAGGCATGCTCATGCGCTACACACTTGAGCACGCCCCACCCTGTCACCGAGGGTAACAACATGGCGTCCGTGTTTTCAGTTGGCCAGTCGCTCTCTAGACATGTCTGCCATCTAGTGTTGATTAGTGATATTACAATTTAAAATGTACTATCCCTGCATATTTGCAGATTATTATCTTTTTTAATTTTTTATTGTATTTAAATTGTGTTTTGTTTTTTGCTGTACTTTTTTTCTCACATTTCCTCACATTTTTGTGCAGAACATACATTTTATTTTTATCAGCGTTTTCGAGGATTTTGTAAATTTAAAAAAATCCCGAAACATACTCGACCCCTCCTCACAATTAATTTATTTATTCATTTCTTTATATCTTTTGAAGATTTATCATGGCGCCAACTCGGAGTGCAGGCAGGCTGCAGCCCGCCACTTGTACATTGCTGCTCTACATTTTAAACTATCAATGCTGTTGATTCAGAGCAGCATATTGGGTTACTACGCTAATGCAGTTTCAAAGCGTTGTATATCCTAATGTAACTGTGCTATAGATCAAAAGTCATGAACTAATATGATTATTTCTGACTGGAATGTCAGTATTCCAGATTAGTTAACAGTTTTCGGGGTCAAACAGCAAAAGAGTCACAAGCGGGCCTTGTTAGTCGCCCAGTTGTGTCTCATCACATCGCTCGCTTTGAGGAAGGCGGAGCCAGCTTAGTGTCTCGGCCATTTCCGCTGCAAGTTGACGGCGCAGACGACGAGGGGGGTCGGAGGAAAGTCGACGGTGAGGAGGGGGCTTTATGGGAAAAAGGGGTGGTGTTCTCCTGGGAAATGTGGGAAATGAGCTCCCGGAGGATAGAGGCTTAGCGCTGGCCGCACACAGAGATGCGCACACGTACACATGATGCACTATTTTTAAAATATAAAAAAAATATTTGTTATTTAAAAAATACAGTAGTTTTTTTCTCGTATGTATACATAATATAATTTTTTCTCGTAGTTATTTTTTCTGGACATTGCAGATTTTTCTTTGTAACATAGCTAGTTTCTCCTCATAGCATTACGCTTTTTTTCTCAAAGTATAAGGATTTTTTTTCCCCATAGTTGTAAATTTTCTCAAACTATTAAGATTATTTTTTGCTGTAGTATTGTGACTTTTCCCATAATGATAAGACTTTTTTTGATAATAGTTTTCCGACTTTCTCACAGCATTAAGACTCCTTTTCTGAACCACTACGACTTTATTCCCATAGCAGTACATTTTCCTCCTATGGCATTTTTTTCTCATAGAATTCCGACTTTTTTTTCTCGAAAAATTCCGACTTTTTTACCATACCTATTTTACCTTATGTGCCTTACGCTCTTTTGCCTTAGAATTACGACTTTTCTGTCACAAAATAAAAATGTTCTCGTGATAGCATTGCGTCTTTTTGCCATTACAATTTTTTTCTCATAAAACTAATTCTACGAAATTTTCATACGATTACCACATTAGTCTCACAACATTATGACTTTTTTTCTTGTAAAGTAACATTATTCTTATAATATTAATCTTACATTTTGACTCTCCAGCCCTGTTTTTTTTTTAATTATTCTTCACTTAACATTTGAGACTTTTGTCTCCTAGCATTTCCACTGTATAATATTTATTTATCATAAAAATGATGTATGTCACTGTACGCAAGTTAGGAGCGCTGGGAAACAGCAGAACACTTGACACTGGAGCGATACATGTCACGCACACACGCGACAGATTTCAATGGGAAAAAGTGGCTGGCTGCACAGATAATGCAACCCCTCCACACCCCCATATTAGGAGAATGAAGAGGAAAAAAACACCAAGAGATAAAAATAATGAGCAAACAAAACAAAGCGACTTCCGCTGTTCATTTTTTCATGCTCACCACTTCCTTGTCTGCTAAATATTTGCTTTGGAAACCCGCGAGCGAGTGGGGGGAGGGGGTGGGGGGCATTTTACATAACGGAACACCCTGCAGGGAAAAGCCTCAGCTAGCTGACTCACGCGAACAAAAGATGTTGGCTAAGTACGTACCTATATGTATGAAATAACTTGTTTATCAGGAGCTGTGTACGATTTTGCCACTGAAATGAATGAAAATGCCAGTAATCCATTGCAGCCTTTTAAAAAAAAATGCACTTTATAATTTTGTCCTTATGTCACAATTTGGGCTTCAATTGAAATTGTGCTGCTCCAAATTTGCTCCTGAGAAACATGTACACAAACTACACAAACATTGCTTAATTTGTTGTCTTGTTGTGATGTATTCTCATAACGTTTTTTTTTTTTACCATTTTAGTTTCACAAGAATCTGAAATTTTTTGAATATCACTCAAAAAAAGAAAAGAAAAAAAGAACCCGCTCATGTTATCTGTTTCCTAGTGGGATAAAAGTTGCCAGTCACTTTTTGTTGTTGTTGCAAGTATTCAAGTTTTTTTTTTCATTTATGTGTGAGCATTCAGTGAAAAGTCACGCATGCTTGACAAATTTCCCTCACTTGATCAATTCCCACCGGAGTCAGACATCTGAAGCATCCCCGGAATGCCGCGTCGGGTAACCGTCCGCACCTGTCGTCATGGTGATGGCCACGCCGAGCAACCTGGAGCGGGAAACAACAGCAGGTCGTGAGCAAAATGGAGGGCAGAGTGTCACGTGATGAGACAAGTCGTGGTCGCAATTAGGAGCAGTCTTGGACCTCCACTTTCACGTGAGACGCGACTCAGGGTTCAGAGGTCAGGTCACGGGGTCTTGGTAATTAGTCTGTCTGCTGAGGACCATTTATGACCTCTCACCCCTGACATCTTCAGTCTGCAGAGGAGCCTCCGAATTTAGTTTTGGGGTCAGAGACGAAGGAAGATAGTGTAATCTTGATCCTTGTAGTAGGAAATAGTACGACTAAAACACCTGCTGGATTGTAACTTTTAAGGCATATTTTAGGTGAAAAGCATTAAGAATGCCGCCGCTCTAGTTTTCGTCCAGACTTTTACAATAAAAGCAAGTCAAGCATGAGGGGACTTACGTGGCTGCCATTACCACCTCCGTGCGTAAGCAGGTGATGAATATCGGGCCAGAGCGTGACTTTGACCTCTTTCTCTCGAATATGGTGGAGGTCAGTTGGATGATTCCTCAATTGCAAATAATGGAATAACGTACAGTTTCTTATCATTCCATTAAACCCTTTTAGACCTCCTTAGGCCTTTCTCTTATACCTCCATTATTCATCACCTCCATATGTAAGGCTATTTATAACAGCTTTTAACCGTCTGCCAGTCAGGCTGAAAGGCACTTCTCAACTGTAAAAGATGAGTATCAATGCAGGAGACAAGGCTGCTGACATTGTGGAAGCTCAAAGGAATACAAATGAAAGCCCTATTGTTTTTATCAGTATAAATAAATGACAAAGGAGTAGTATAATGGCCATACAAAAAGCCTCCTTTCAAAAAGTCTCCCAGAATTATGATGTATTCTCGTTACATTGCCACCTTAGTCTTATATTATTATTTTTCCCTCTTGTAACATTTTTCTCATAAATGTATGACACTTTTGTCATAACATGACTTCATTTTCGTAACCGAAGGAGATTTTTCTTGCCCTAGTACTACTTTGTAGCACATTTGACGTGAAATTATTCATTCCCGCATGTCCCCTAAGATGCTCCAAGTTCTCCAACACAGAGAGAAAGCAGATTTGTCTGGACGATTCCCGTAAAAAAGGACAGAAAAACAATCATACACATGAATCCAGAAGTGAGTCAACTATGCATGTGTGTGAGTGTGCGTGGGGGTGTAAGGACACAGCTGTTCACTGTAATAAGCAGTAGAAGATCCAATTTCAGCATCCAAAACATGCAATCATAAAATCGTATTCATATTTCAGTAGCTCTGCGCTCTCATCTGACAGCTCTGTGAGAGTGAGATGTTCATGAAATGTTTTCATCTATGCGCAACAGCCATCAATATTTTACATTGAATAATTGTCATAAATATTTGAGTGTGTGTGTGGACATTTGAACTCACTGTTTCTCTCTCTTGCTAAGCAAACAGCGTCATGCATTTGGATGAGGAGGGGGAGAAAAAAAGTCGAGACGTTCTCCATGATGTAACAGCGAAGCTTCGTTTCGCTGCTGTGAAGGTCAACACCAGCACCATCTAGTGGAAGATACAGTCTAATGCAACACGTTTAAATTGGAGAAGTCAACAAATAAAAATGGAAATGTGCCAAGTCCCAACCAGCGGATAAAAAACAACGTGGGAGTTAAATTCTATTCAGCTGTCGAATAAAAGATAACATGACTCAAGAAAAACACTCAAGTCTGTTCAAACAAAAACTATACAGTACAGTGGTGGACACCCCAAGATAAACCCCGAATGAAGCTACGCTAAGCCTTAAATATAAAATCTTTATATTTTACAGTTGTTTCTTCCATACTTTGTTGCATCATGGCTAACCCTAGCGTCGACGTTAGCCAACGAGCTAACAAGTACTGAAGTGTTACAGTCCTTTAAGGGAATACTATTAAAATGAGATGTTAACATCGCTTGCCAAAATTGTTCGTTTTTCGGAATTTTTAATATTTTTTTCTAACCTGGGGCTGCAAGGCGGCATTGCTGTGTCAAAGACTCACAGGTGATGCTAGCATAATTGCTAGCCACTTAACAAATTCTACTTTTTCGTTTGACGTTTTCCGCGGTGTAAACGACGAAAAATTAAGACAAAACGGAAAACCATTTAATATATATATATATATATATATACACGCTAATTATTTATTTCTTCCTTACCTTAAGTCGACGTTGCAGAGTTTAGCATCAGTGCTGCTAACCTAAGGTAACTACGGTACTAAAGTTCCAGAGTCACGATTTACCTTTTTGGGTATGGGGGTTAGGCTACGCCTACAACTACAAAAATATGACTGTTACTGATGTTTATTAAAACAAAGCAAACAAACAAAAAACAACCAGTGTCATTGCCAAAGCTATGACACTCAGATAACTACTTGTTGGTCCTTTCTGTGGGGAACCAATTAAGGCTCGAACTGAATTAAATTAGCATTGTATTTGATGCTTAACCTTGCTCACCTCCATAGGAAAGAAATAGTTTGTGGAAGCCTAGTAAAAAAATAAAATAAAATAAAAAATAAATCACATAAGGTGTTCATGTTTGTCTTAAAGACAAAACTAGTCTGTAACCTCACAAAAACAAACAGCATGAAGATGAACTCTTTATTGAATATTTGTTGTCTGTCAGTTTACAACTTGTGCACAAAGTCACGTCTTTTGACGGTCCAAGCAGACAAACAAGTGCTTTAAGAATAGCATAAACGCTGGCTCAAAAAAAAACAAAAAAACAATCACACCAAGTAGCCGAGTTGGTCTTTAAGCTTCCACCGTGGCATTTTTTTACTGGGTGATACCGATGACGCCGCAAGCCAGACGGCCGCCAGCGTTGCCAGTCTTTAAACTCTCGTCGTTGCCGGCTTTGCCCAAGTCGTCAGCCTTCTCGTGGATCTGAAACGCAGGACATTTACTGCAAACTCAAGTTCTGTGGAAGAGCAAAGACGGTAAAATGACGTACCACCATGGTTCTACCAATGATTGAGTATTGGCCGGTGAGGGAGATGACGCTGTCTGTGATGTTGATTTTGGCCACCTTATCGGCACCCGCTGTCACGTTGCCCAGATCACCGACATGCCTGTTCAAGCATTTTCAAGTCAAAAACTCAGTGAACCACTGATTGACAAGGCAATCGGCAGATGGTGTAGTAAGGGCTGGGCAACAAATCAAATTAATTCGATACATCGTCATTTTAAAAATGTAATTGTTGGAAATTTGCAAAAAAAAAATATATATATATATATATATCAGGAAATCGAATTCTGTCTTCTGGATTATTAAATGTTTTTCGGAGTTATCATTTTGCTCAAGTGGCAGAATGCTAGATGGGTGGTTTACAAGACATGTTTACAATAGCTACCAACTACTTAAATATGGCATTTAAGCGCAAAATATGAATGTTAAGTTTGTTAAAACTGATTTAGAATCATTATACTTTATTGTTGTCAGAACATTTTGCACAGGAATTGTTGTTGAATAAATGAAACTTTTAAATAAAGGTTTGTTGGGTTTATTAGATTAAAATCGTAATAGTCCTGAATGACTGGGAGAAAAAAAAAAGAGATTTTATTTTTGGGCCATATCGCAGAGTGTAATTATTCCAGACATGACTACCCACTGTAAAAAAAATATAGGTCGTGAACATAAAGTTGTCCGAAAAATAAATGCTCAGCTACAAAAAAGTATTAGCACCAACTTTACTTTCCCACCACTGTGAGCAAGACATACCTGTCTGCATCAGTCGGACCGGCGTGACTCTTGCCATGCGGGTTGAAGTGAGGGCCAGCACTGACACACCCTGTCCAAGAAAAACAAGCCATGTCCTCATGTGATGTTTCCCCATTAGGACCACATGCGCCATTGTCCATTATCACAAACCATTCGTGTTGTCTCCAAAGGCGTGGACGTGGAAGCCATGCTCGCCTGGCGTGAGGCCTTGGATTTGTCCCGTCAGCTTCACAGGGGTGGACTCACTCTGACAGGTCAAGAACAGCACAAATACAAAACCTGTCAAGACCAGATGACAACTCACCCCAGCAAACAAAAACCTCCAAGTGAGGAGCATTTAAACGGTGGTGAATTCTGATGTTTAGTCCTAGTTTTTTTTAGGGTGTGCTTACACAAAAAAAGTACTGTACCAATCTTATCCCGGTAGATCTACATCATCGAATTAATATGATCGACTTTTGTATCGATCATCTCACCATTCGCTGTGATAGCCTGTAAACAAGGCAGTTCGATTGATAATATCTGGCCGTGACTCAGCACTTTTACTCAGCGTGGCACACCTTAAAACGTTCTTATTGACACAGCATGAGACAAATTATCATTTTTGGGGGGTAATATGTCATTATTAAGCAAATACGCAAATAAAACGACCGACGACGCAACAGGCGAGGAGATTCCTGTCAATCATTACTCCTTAGGGCTCGGCGTGCAAAGGTTATGACGCAACATATTTGGTAAACTTTCGTTATTTAACATACTACAGACATTGCAATAATGACCAACCATTCACTTTAAAGCGTTTGACTGGAAAATAAATTGCACGTGTAGGGAAATGACGTACTTTTTTTTCGCAAGCTAGCGTCGAGTAAACATTGAATCAATGAGCAGTGGGTTTAAGGAAGAAGCTTTTGACTTTATCAGACAGAAATTGTTCGCTATGTAACCATTTAAGTAGCAAAATAATGTTAGTGGAAAAATAACAAAGTGACGTTAAAATTGAGAACTTAGCTAACTAGCTCCGGCGCAAAGTAGCACCGCGTCCTTAAATTAAAGACGGCAAAATGCGCATTTATTTTCATTTAACTGTGACATGAATTACCTCCTGCTCGAAATACACCGTCCCGGTGGTTTCGCCGGCTCCTTTCAGCACACAAACAGCTTTAAGCACCATTTTGTTTGCAGTTTGAAGCATTCACGTCTCAGAGTGGTTGCAGAGGAGGGGAGTCGGCAAGTGACTGACTGAGACAACCAAGCTTTCTAGTCTACCAGCGGCTCTCAATTGGGCGTACTCTAAGCAGCCAATCAGAGGCAGTCTACCGCCAAAACCCCTAGGTCTGATTGGCCGAATTTGTGGCTATGTAAGCGCTACCCGGAAGCTGGTGACGGAACGTGAATAATCAGGTGTTTGAAAAGATAGCAAAATTACGTTTTTTAATCGTTTGCTCAATTCTATGTGTACGCATATTTACAAATCGTGCATTTTGTGTAGTTAGTGAGTCAGCTTACTAAATAAAATACTGTTATCCTCAGCCAAAACAACGCAAAAAAATAAATAAATAAATAGACAACCATTCTTCAGTTTTAGGGAATTATGAGCCAGAGATATACTTTATTTTTAATGTGTATTTTATAACGTTGTCAGTTTTATTTGTATTTCCTCATATCTTAATTGTGCCCACACTGATTCAAAAAGTTTAATAAAGATAAAAATATATATACAGGTATATTATAATTAGGTGTCACAAACAGAAACTCATTTAAACATTCGCCAAAAATGACAACTAAATGATTAACTTAAACTTGAAGCTAAAAAAATAAAAATAAAAAAGCTAGACCATAATTCAAATGAATGAATGAAAAACGAATTCGTTTTTACAACACATCTTGACACAAATGCCCAATTTGGTACAAAAATAGTTTATTAAAAACAAATTTTTGTGGCTGAAATGTTGAACATTTTACATCCATGTCTTTTTGTAGGGTTAACAAAAGTGTTCACACAATTGAAGAGCTTAAAGAAAACATTGCAATTCCTTCTGGGTCCTTCAAAAGCTGTGCTCTTGGTTGACAAACAAGTAGCATCATCATAATAACTGTGGGCTAGTCATGACAGTGAAAGCATATTTACAGTGGAGAGCCCGAGCTGTTGTTTGACTGGTTTCCTTCGGGATTCAAATGATTCAAGTAAGGGGAAAGAAGTTATGGATGTTACAGTAGTTTGTCGATGCAAAACATAAACAAAAAACAGAAAGGAAGTGTGAGGGAAAACACAACAGCAACATCCTATTTTGGAATAACGTGAAAATGAGTGATGCTTAGTTTGGAGTGTCTCAGGCATCGTTAGGATAGTTCAGAAGATAAATTTTGTCGTGCAATCGAAATACGAATAATTTGTGAAACTTAAAATTTTGCATATTGTTTTACTTTAACACTCCTATGCCCCTACCCCCCTTTAGCTCCTTATCACACAAAAAAAAAATGAATTAAAAAAGGTAGGCCAGCAGAAGACATTTTATCTTAAAATTGTGTTTTACATTTGAAAAATATTCGACCAAGATTATCCAGCTTCAAAAAGGTAAACATTAACCACAAGTGTGTGGCAATTTGTCAACAAATCGAAAAATATATTCCAAAAAGAAAAAAAATTGAAGACATTTTGTCCTAATTTACAGTTTTCGCTTGTTTTCTGACATTTTATGAACCAAATCAGAAAAAGAATCATAATATCTGTTTGCACATTTTCTGCACTATAAATTTGAAATCATATCCTGTTGAAGAAGTGATGGAAATTCACGTTTTGATCTGATTAATTACTAGAGAGAGAAAAAACGGCCAATTAATCGATTATTAAAATAATCATTAGTTGCAGCCCACAATTAAAAAAAACAAAAACTTAATGTTGCTTGGGTTGGAGTGGCCGCAAACCAAAGTTAAAGAAAATCTACAAGCCTGATTAAATAAGTAAAAGATGAAAGGAGCACAAGTAAAATGGCCATGCTGCATTCACACAATGTACAAGAAGGGGAATTATGCAACATGTTCATTAGGCGCTCAAGTCACAGTTCATGTAGTTGCAGCTAGAGGGAGACATTGTGCACACTACGACGCCGCCTGTTTGGCTTCGACGGAGGACGGCAGCACCTTCGAAGACTCGGCAGTCTTTTGGGGCGATTGGGCTGTTTCCGTCCGGAACGAGTCCATTTTCTCCAGCTCAGCCAAGCGGTCATCGCGGTCCCACCGGGAGGCCCTCTCACGCCGCTTGGGCCTTTCGCTATCTTTCCCTTTCTCCTGGGCCTCCCTGCTGCCGTTCTCTCGGTCACGCCGGTCCTGCCAGTCCCGTCTGTCTCTGTCCCGTCCGCCCCCGTCCAGTCTATCCCTCGCGTCCAAGTGGTCGCCGCCAAACGGGCGCCTCGCCGCGCCGCTGAAACTTCGCTCTCTCTCTGGCTCCCGCTCCCTAAATCCCGGGCGATCGCCCCGAAAAGGGCGTGTGTCCTCGTCCTCGACTGCACGTGAGGCTCCGGGTCTGATGAAAGGAGGCAATGGGGGACCTGGCGGGGTCGAACCTTGAGGAAGCGGCCCTTGAGGGGGTGGCCTTTGAGGAGGCGGGCCTTGAGGCGGGAAGGATGGTCTCATGCTGTGGGGCATCCCGAAGGCTCCTTTCGGCGGAGGGGCGTCGTGGCGCATCAGGGGCGGGTGGGATCCCCTGGGAACCATTTGAGGCGGACCGGGCGGCGGGAAGCGCTGAGCGTGCAGCAGAGGAGGGCCCGGCGGGCGCTGCAGTGGGATCAACCCGGGCCGGGCCCCCAGTAGACCACTTGTCGGGGGTTGGATGCTGCCACCTGGGGGGACGCCTACCTGGTTACCTGCAGACAAAAACACATTTAAACTGTATGTTACTAGGGTTAAAAAATCCTAGTCGCTTTTCAGGTTGTAAGCTTTCCATGGGAACTGATGGAACAAATCAGGGAGTTTCATAATTTCAGGATGGATTCAGGGCTACGACGATTAATCAAACAAATGGAATAAGTCAATTATTTTAAAACCATACACGCTCAAAGTCACAAATCTTACAGTAGAATATGATGCTGGTGACCCCAAGTGGACAAAAATAGTGGCTACACCTCACACACGACACAAACTACGATGGCAGCCTAAAAGTGGTTAACATCCTAAAATAAGAGAGGAACGAGTAACTAACACATGGCTCCCATTTGGTTGTTGAAGAAGTTGGGTGTGTCCGGGACCTCCTCGAGTTTCCTGCTGATGTCTTCACCTTGGGTGGGCGGTGGCGGCGGCATGGAGAGAGGCATGGCCCCTGGTGGGGGGAAACCTGGGTGAGAGGTTGAGTTATTAGCCTACCATTAGAGCTGTCAAAAATAATCGACACGTAATCGATTATCAAATTAAATCGACAACTATTTTAATAAATCGAGCAATTGTTTGGAGCCATTTTTTTATTTAAAATGGCCCAAATCCACTGATGTCAGCATATCAACAGTACCGTAATTGTTCGCTGATTTCTGTAGTCCTTCATGAGAAAAGACTGATTATCTTCTGTGTTAATCAAAATAAGACATTTGCAAACATCTATTTTACTTTGGAAAACAATGACTGAACCAGTAACATTAACATAACATCAACCCCCCCCCCCCTTTTTTTATATCACTATACGAATACAAAGTACGAAATAACCACCAACTACTGGTTAATAAATAGTAATCAGGAAAAAAATGCTTTTTTATTGATGATAAAAATGTAATGCAAATTTTATATTAATCAAATTAGTCAATTAATCAATTAAATAATCAATAGATTTATCAATTCTAAAAATATTCGATTGTGACATAACTACCTACCATTTTGTTTGAAATTCCGAAACTAGACAGAAAGTCTGCCATTTTGGCTTATAGCGCCCATTTTAGGGCAACTTGTGTTGATTGTATCCTACTGCTACCAAATTTGAATGTTGTATATTAGACGCATGACTGATTGAAAATTACAAATCATTTTAGTTTTCTTCACAACATGTGGGTGGAGTACATAATGACTTGTGATACAATCCCATAATTACCATCCTCATAACTAACGTTGAATCCTCATTCATTGGTGCTCCTGGCTTGAATTTTTATTATTATCATCAAATTAGAGCCCGTGAGACTGCTTGAGGCAATACCTGGAGGCATCTGCATGGGGTTGAAGCCTGGTCTCATGAACAATGGCGGGGGCATGCCAGGTGGGAACGAAGGCGGCGGCATGCTCATGTTGGCGGGGAAGCCGGGTGGCGGCACCGAGCTCATGCCGAGCATCGGAGGAACCTGAGGAGGAGCCAACACGTGGGCGTCCTCGGGCTGCTGCGTCTCGGATCCGCCGTTGTGGGTGAGCTGCTGCGGGTTCTCCAGAGCTTTCCTCACAGTCCGCCACTCTGGCAGAGACACGCAAGTAAGATTCATTAACACGTGTTAAAAGCAAGAAGTGTGTGACGTTTGTATGCTACCTGGCGCTAAAGTGTCCCCATCCAGGATTCCTCCTTCCTTGAGCTCTTCCAGTTGCTCCTCCCTGACTTTGGCCCAGGGAACATAGGTGACGCCCAGCTCCACATCCCAGAACTGCTTCAAATCAGCCTTGATGCCTTTGTTCAGAGCCCACGCGATCTGTCGATAGAAAATAAATAATGCTCCTGTCTTAAAATGTACAGTTCAAATAGAATGGACCCCCTAATGTTCTGGTTCTGAAGTAAAGATGCCATTTTGGTTTGAAGAGGCCTTTCAAGTGTAAAAGACACTCCAGCGTGTTTTTCCACCTTGATGGCTTTTTGGTTGACTTTGAAGGAGCCTCGACTGAGCTTCTGCAGGGCCCTGAAGGCGTCCTGCCGGTGGATCATGACGATGTAGGCGCAGCCCCGCGGAGGGATCATCTACACAAAACACACGACATTGACGTTTCCACCATTCATGGCACCTTTGAAGCACAAAGTCTTTTCCTGCCTGTTATCCAAATACACAACCTCAAGAGTGCCTGGAAAATGTTGTATTTCCTAAGATCCGCCATATTGTCATGTCATTTCAATTGCTTTGATCCATGGGACCCCATTGAAAAGAGATACAATGCTGCCTTCTGCTGGCCATAGTTAGAGGGAGTTTTTTTATTTTTTCAGCTCATTCATGAAACCAGAGCTGCCAAAGATTTTGCGCTGCCCATTGAAGGTTAATGTTGATGGCGGTACTTGTTGGGATTTCCATTCACAGAAGCAATCCCTTTCACTCCCGGCTGTTTGACTGGATTTTGACTGATTTGGCAAGGTCCACAGAATATTGTGTTATATTGCTGTAAAAACATGGAACCTACCAAAAGAAAGATTAGTTTCTTCTTTCATCAGGAAAATTTTTATATTTCTATCCATTTCCGTTTTGCAGCAATTAGCATTAGAATATAGCTAAATTTCATCATTATTCACAAATCTATTTAGAAATGTGAGTAAAATAGCTTTTTTTCAACATTGCCCTGGTTGATCGCTTTTGCTCTGCTGCCACCTGCTGGCCGTTTGTATAATAACTTCCATTTCTTCAATCGTTCTTTGCAGTTGAGAGGCTGCATATAAGCCTTCTGTATGATCTAGTATTAAAAAAAAGTATAAATACGCCATTGGGACACTTAAAACATTTAAAATAGAAGGTATTTATACGTTTACGAGTTAATGGCTGACGGCAGGAAAAGAGTTAAGGTTTCTTTTTTCGACTCACGTTGATGGACTCGATCTGTCCGAACTCCTCTAGCAAGCTCGCCACATCCTGCTGCTGGGTTCTCTTGTCCAGCTGGCCCACCCATAAAGTCGTACTGCAGACTGAAGAGCAAACAATCAAGTCCACCTCGCACACAAAAAAAAAATGGGAGCGTAAACACAAAGGGTTTGGTACTAACTGCTCAGCGTCTCGTTCTTGAGCGGCGGGAGACCTTTTTGTCGCCGCTCGCGCTCGCGTTCCCTTTCCCGGCGCTCCTGCGAGCGAGAGCGCGGGGAATGGTGGCGTCGGTCGCGGGAGCGCGAGCGGGAACGCCGGTGACGGGAGCGGCGTGTGCGGGAATTGGACCGCGATCGCCTCCTTTTCGGGGACCTGGATGATCAGATTAAATTAAAATGGTTTACGAACATTTACAATTCTAAAGACTGACAGGCAACCTAATTACTATTAGAAAACGGCAGTTGTTTTTTTACATTCAA
This sequence comes from Leptonotus elevatus, assembly GCF_054856555.1. NCBI lineage: Eukaryota > Metazoa > Chordata > Actinopteri > Syngnathiformes > Syngnathidae > Leptonotus > Leptonotus elevatus. The sequence goes on from NC_141254.1 coordinate 11,876,864, forward strand.
ATTTCAGCTTGTTGCATGTTCCTCTGTCATCATTTCCCATAATTCTCCACTGGCTTACCTGGAGCCTGAACGTGACATTTGACCATGTCTGCCGTCCCTCATGGAGGACCGGTCCGCATCAACAGTTGAATCCTAATAAAAAGGTACCAAAAACACATGCTTTTGTTTGGCTGCTAACGCTTCTCATATCCTCAGAAGGTTGTTGCTGGTCCTCAGCGGCACCTGCTGTTGCTGAGCCGAGTGAGGAGGAGGAAAAACTCCGGCGAAGCCTGGATGTCCCACGGAAGCGGGGAAGGCCTGGCCCGGTGCAAGTTGTCCCATCTGAGGCGCCATCCCTTGGAAGCCTTGTCCTGGCATCAGACCATAAGCCGGGAGCTGGCCGTTAGGAGGGAGAGGACCCTAAAGATGACAAACAGCATTCCGTCACGGCAGAAATCCAAACAGAAAATTGCTTTTTTTTTTGTGGGGCCATTTTGAAATGATTAACACTTGGAAGTAGGGCTGGGCAATAAATAGAATTAATTTGATTAATCGTCATTTTGAAAATCGAATCGTTAAAAATTTGCTAAATCGTGAAATCGAATTTTGCCTTCTGGATTATGAAAAGATGTTGGTTTTATGTTCGGTTACTTCCAGAATTATTGTGAGTTGTAATTTTACTAACTATGAATGTTAAGTTTATGTTAAAACTAATTTAGAATCAGTATACATTACTGTTGTATGAACATTTTGCACAGGAATTATTTTTGAATAAAAGACACCTTTAAAGAAATGTTTGTTGGGTTTAATAGATTAAAATCCTGAATGACCGAAAAAATTAATAAATAAATCAAGATTTCATTTTTGGGCCATATCGCCCAGCCCAACTCCAAAGTAAACAGCAGAGGGCATCAATAATTCACGGTTGTTGCTGCAAAAAATATATTAAAAAAACGTTAGAAATCAAAGCGCAGAATATACCTGCTGTGAGAGGCCCCGAGTCATGTTCATCATGGCCGTCTGGAAGGCTGGAGGCTGCTGCATACTGTCGCCATGACAACAATGATGACATCATCATCAGACAAACATGCTTCTTAGCATGTAAATCAATAGTTCAACCAATTGAGGCCTTACAAGGTGGTCTGTGAGACGTCATCCTTGGCGTCCTCTGCAGCTTCTGGCTCGTCATCGTAGTCAAAACGATCCAGCAACGTCTACGGCGGAGGGCAGTTTAATTTTTAACATGTTAGCACCTGTTGTTGGGTACAGTCACGGCCATGAAGCGTGAAACTCACCCTGTCAAATGCCGCCTTCTGCTGCGCGGACTGGGGGGGATGCGGGAAGGCGTTGCCAAAAACGGGGGCGACGCTGGGGGTGTCCGGCTCGGGGGCGGGTGGGGGCTGAGGGGCGGGTTCTGCTTGGACGGGCTGCTGCTGGAAGTTCTGAAGCATCTGCTGGAGCTATTGAAATAAATTTTGTTTTGCATATTTCAATTTCTTGAGATGAACCAGTATGTAAACAATCCAGATTTTCAAAGTGAAACATCCGCACTCACCTGCTGACCCTGTGTGGACTGGAAGAGCTGCGCCACGGCGGTGAAGGGGTCCTGCTTTTGCAGCGGAGCACAGGGCACCGGGGCAGAGTTCACCACGTGGTCTTTGGTCGGGGTCGGTGGGGAGGGCGCTGCCGGGAAAAACATCATCGTAATCCTCGTGATTAGCTCTGAGCTAAAAGGACGGTTACGTGCGCAAGACAATCACCCGGATCTTCGGCGTAAGGTGCGGCGCCGCTGCTGGCGCCGGCGGCCATGTCCAGGAGGGGCTGAATGACGTTGCTCTTGAACACGCCGTTTTTCTGCCACAGGTTCAGCACACGGACCAGCTTGCTCTGTAAATGCAACACAGGAACTCGTGTGTTGCGACTTAGATAATAATCAATATGTTATTTTGCAACTGTAAGAGGTCTGCTTTTTGGCCTGTTTTACTGCCGCTTCTCCTCTTCTAGCACAAAATAAATTAATTATTCTTATTTCGATTATTTACTATGGGGAGGGGGAAAAAAGGTTTTTGTGTTGTTGTTGTTGGTCTTACTCTGTCCTCCAGAGGGCAGAGGCAGAGGTTCTCGAAGGTGGCCACAATGTTTTTGGTGAAGCGGGGTCCGAACACGTCCTTGTCGGCGCCAAACTGGTGGCGTGACTGGCGGACGATGGAGTCCACCACATACAGGCCCGCCACCTTGTACTCAGACTTACACTGCACATTAAAAAAAAAACATTTACCATTATTATTATTATAATAATTAGCATTATTTAAAGTTTGCTGTAATATTTATATATTACATAAAATGTGTTTTATGCTCTTACCTTTTTAATGAACTTCTCCACAATCTGGACCACGTGCTTGTAGAGCTAAGAAAATATGTTGTGTTTCAACATTTATTATCCGTAATGTATACATTTTTGGATAGCTTCAGAAACGAAGTCCTTACTTTCATAGCCTTGATGGCTGACTTGGTGATGGAGATCATCTTGGCGCGAGAAATTGGCGGCTTCGAGTCCATCAAGGAGAATAACTACACAGAAGCAAAATGCTTACTTGTACAGAGGACATATCAACATGGCTGGTTAATTGACTAACAAAATAATCATAAAATGGCACATTAGAGGCATACAGAGTGAGCTTGTTCATTTAATTGAGAAACCACCAAAGTGGGATGTTGCCTTACACATTCAAGTAGCCGCTGCAGCTTAGCGCATTAAGATAATTAGATAAAATGTCAGTGCTGTGTCCTGGACAGCGACAACTGCTTTCGCCAGATAAATCGCAAATGCTATTTGTGGCTTTTCAGCATCCCCTAAGGCCCCTGAGACAACATCAATCAAAAGCCAGCAAGGTCCCTACTCAGCACCTTACACACATCACAGAAGGGCAAGACATTTTCTGCTTGGAATGTGTTCATTCATATGCTCAGAACAGTGAGCCAGAAAAAAAGCTAGCAAAACGCCAGACAACTAGTGCATAAAGAACTTCAGAGGGGGAATGCAACTTGTGTGTAAGGGGCTATAACCAGGTTCTGTGTGCCGCCTTTTGATACGATGTTTGAAAACTGCCCTCGGGCTCGCATTGCTAACGTCGCAAGACCAAACCCAGAAAACAAGCGAGCTGTGAGTGCACTTTGACATCAACTTTAGTTGTGGCTACGACCTATGTGTTAAGTTTGATACTCTTAAGTCGACAGCTTTGCCCCTTTGTGTTGAAAGCAATTGTCGCCACCACAGACACTCGATCGCCATGCATTTAATTATCTAAATGTGTGAAGATGGATCGGCTGTTTGAAGAAACAGACAGGAATCAGTGAACAAATGCCGGTTTATACCAAGACAATATTTGCCCGGTGAGCAGCGCTCAAGGGGCAAGCGTTTCCACGGCTTGTGACGCGAAAGCTCCGCCTCCGCCTTTCTACACTCTCGAGCTGGTTGACGTGACAACAAAGGTGGTGGACGGCAAGCTTGTGTTCGTGCTACACGAACAACTATGGTTAATAAGTCTTCTGTAGCAACATCTCCTGCTCATAACATCACACATGACTCGTAATATTCACTTACATCTCACCATCACAATCATAAAGTGAATATGAGTAGAATGTTTGGTCATGCGAGCTAACGCGTTGTGATGCAAGGTTACAAATCGGGCCCAGTGTTAGCACGCTAAACACAATTCTATCGATTGGAATAAAAAAGACGTGTCAAAATGTATACATTTGTCAAATGATGAATGCTAACAAGTGTTTATAAATGTGCAGGCTTCTCGACGGCCACAAGCGAGGCCCTCACGTCGGCCCAAAGACTGCTCCTCCGCCGGACCTCCGAACGCCTCCAAAGTACGCCGGGAACAGGAAGACGGCCTTACCTCCTGGTTGAAGGCATTGACGGCGTCCATGGCGGTCCAGCGGCCACCCCGCAGCGACGTCCCCCCCGTTCGCACCTGCTGCCCAAGACGTTTATCCCAGCGAAGGTTGGCACAACATGTCCGCCGCTCGTAGCTAAGCGGCTAGCTAGCCTAGCTTCTGAGCAGGTTAGCTGCGCGTGCAGGGTCGGCGGGCGCGGCAAAGCATGCTGGGAAGTCCACGCTGTTGTTCCACCGACGACCGATGGGGGTCAGTGTTTCTTCCCAAATAGACTTTCCAATTGAAATGAGTTAATCCGTTACACAATACCCTATAGGTTTTTTTTGTTACGTGTTTTGATAAAAAAAAAAAAAAATTATAATATGTACTTAATTACTGTAGAGACTGTAGTATTCGAGTCAAGTCTGCACGTGAGCATCTGGACGTGGAGTTTTGGCCAGCGACTGTGACTCTCCTAGCCCACATGCAAGAGCATTAAAATGATTGCTTTTTTTCTTTTCTTTCTTTTTTTTGCTCTACTAGAGTGTCGGCGACTATGTTCTCGAAATATCCCCCCCAAAAAATGTCAATGTTTTATTCTTGAAATAATACAAGCTTTATGTAGAAAAGTAAGATTTTATTCTCCCAAGAGTCTGTTTTCCCCTCTTAAACTCATTTGCTCCCCAAAACGTATGAATACGTTCTATTTTAAATGTTTTAAGTGTCCAAAGACGCATTTATATGTTTTTTTTTATGCTAGAGCATACAGAAACAAGGTTTTGAGGTAGCCTCTCAACTGCAGAGAACGGTTGAAGAAATGGTAGTTGTTACACAAACGGCCAACAGGTGACAGCAGAGCAAAAGATATCAACCAGGGCCATGTTGAAAAAAACCTCATACTCACAATTCTAAATAGATTTGTGAATAATGATGAAACTTAGCTATGTTCTAATGCTAATTGCTGCAAAACATAAACAGATAGAAATATACTTTTTTTTCCTGATGAAAGAAGAGACTTTAATCTTTGTTCTGGTAGGTTCCATGTTTTTATAGTCAAAATCCAGTAAAACAGCCGGGAGTGAAGGGGATTGCTTCTGTGAAAATGGCTGGGAGTGAATAAGGTAAAAATACATTTTAAACTTCTCATATAAATGTATTTTCAGTTGGAAAAAAAGGAGACTTTACAAAAGGAATAACTACAGCACATTTCAAGGTAAACAAAAAACTTTCTCTTTATTGTCACTTCAAAAGCAACTGAGTCACATACGGTACAGTACACCGAGGGCCGAAATCCACAAAGAATGAACTACGTCCGCTGAGAGTGCCATGAATTGCTCTTCATTTGCACCCGGTTTGCTCCGGCATCTTACTGTCCTATTCACAAAGGATATTGCTCTGATTATAGACCAGCACAAACACAGCCACAAAATTTTACAGCTGAGTGCAGTTTGCAGCTGATTTACCACACATGGCAGAACAATAGGAATTAGGAAGAGAAAGATGAAATCAGATATGTGTGGCTAGTTTACATCATGACACCGCATAATGTTTTTGCTCCATTTTTAACGGTTAGCGCCATTCAACTCATTAGTGGAATCGGGGCCCTGAGTGTATATTGCTGGTTTGCACAGTATATATATATCATACAATGATTGTATTTTGCTTTTGAGGCTGTCAGCACCTGAGCTAAATCAAAACATTTTGGTTTAGAGATGTTTTGAAATGGGTTGGTTTGGGAAAATAACATTCAAACATATAAACAGATATATGTTCAGAAAGGTAAAAAACAACACAAGACCCACCCAACATTACTATACATATAGTAACATAACACTAACAAAAATATTACAACATCAACAAATGTTGTGCGCGTAGCAGGGTGAGGCCAGGCCTCACTCACAGTGAAATGTTGTCCTCACAAGTGTCAGTACGTGTAAACAGCACTTTAATTCAGAAATTACACTAAAAAAAACAACACACCCTGATATGATTTAATTCCAAGTAAAATATCAGGAAAATGGAATATAAAATTCAATATTTTTTCCGATATCATCAGCCCTGTAAACAATTATAATTGATTCCACACAGTACTTTTAAAATATTTTTTGTTTAGGATTTGGGATTTTCCAAAAGAACCACAGCGACGGGGGTCTCTGCCTTTGAGATGCATGGACACTTGATGCTGGGAAAGGGGAGAACAATTGTTAATTAAACAGTTGTTTATATCTTCTATAGCAGGGGTGGCCAAGTTCGGTCCTCGAGAGCCCCTATCCTTGCCTGTTTTCCATGTCTCCCCTCTTTCAGCACAGCTGAATTTAATGATCAGCTCATCAGCACGCTTTGCAGAAGCCTGATAACGATCCTGATCATGAATCAGGTGTGTTAGGGGAGAGAAACATGGAAAACAGGCTGGATAGTGGCTCTCGAGGACCGAACTTGGCCACCCCTGTTCTATAGGATCCTGAAAAATGATGGCTTTTAGAGGCGCCATTGATTAATTGACAACTTATAGATCGTTTGGATACCTTGTTTCATTTAGAATTGTCCTCTAAACAGTATTCTCAGATTTATGTAGTCCTCCATGAAAACAGACTGCAGATTATCTTTTTTCAACACACGTCACAGACCAAACCAGTAAATTAATTATTAATTTATGTTTGTGCGTTTTCTGCACTTTTAATTTGAAATAATGTCCTGATTTAGAAATAATGGATGGAAATTAAAAACATTTTAGGAAAAAAAACTGATTCATCAACAAAATAATAGACAGAATTGTCAATTATTTAAAAACAAAAATCATTAGTTTCAGCCCTAATGGTTTATAAAATTCAGTACAAAACACACTCAAAAGCCCTGTGAAAAATTTAAAAGAAAAAAAAACCCCCGACAGCAGTTTTTCTGCCCCAATCAGAAACTCGTATGCCAGTAGACAATAGACAAAGCAAAATTGTTTTTCTCTCCAATGCCTGCTAATGTAGGGAGACCGTGGAGTCAAATTTAAACGATCTCCAGGATTTACTGTGATGTTATCACTATTTAGCGTTTATCACAAAATGTCAAGTAAAGCGCCCCACTCCTAATGGACATATTTAGTCAATTCAATTAGACCAAAGTGGCCTTTAATAGTCTTAAAATGTGCCTGCTTTATTTCACATGTGCATCTAAATTGTCATTTATTTGCTTGCTGCGTATGCGGATCACTTAGCGTACCGCTCTCTCTTCTGCATCTGTTGTATAGAGTCAGGCAGCGGTCGCCCGAGACTCTCTGGTAGGAGGACGGTGGCGAAGGCAGCCAAAACAGCCAGACTGCCAAGAATGATGTAAGGCAGGAATGGAGAGTAGGACCCTATTTTAACAACAAAAGACAGCTGACATCAGTAAACAACTTTTACATGTGTGTGTGTGTAGTAATTCGTAGTAGTTTGTCTTTGAAGGACTGCACAAAAGGCCGCCTCGAAATGGCTTAAATTAGCCTAAAATGGCGGCTTCAAGTCAAAATGGCTGACCTCTTGTCTTTTTGGGTGTGGCTTCTTATCTTTTTTCCTGCGAGTGTCCTCGTAACTGAAAATTCATGAGACTAAATCAAACTGGCTGTCACTCACTGAGCTCCAGCAGGTATGGCGTAATGCAGCTTCCCAGCCGCGCAACCGTGTTGCAGATCCCGGTCGCGGTGTTTCGCAGCGCCGTCGGGTACAGCTCGGTGGTGTAGGCAAACATCAGGCCGAAGCCGGTGGTGATGGCGTATTTTCCCACCATCTCCAGAGTAAGCGAAATACCCGAGTAATCTGTCGGAACAGTAAAGTCAGTCATTGGTATTTGAACTTTCTGGGTGGGTCATTGTTGGCTGTAGCTAACACATGTGTGCTGTTACGCAAGGTCAGGTGTTTGCAACCTGCGGCTCTGGATCCACGTGTGGCTCCCTGTGGTTATCTAAAAAAAAATTGTAAAAATGAATGTTTTTTTAACATATTTAAAAAAAAAAAAATATGCTTCAAATTAATTAATTTAGATTTAAAAATATAATAATTCAATATAAAAAAATGTCAGAATTTAAAAGGTAGATAGAAAAGTTTTAAAAATTAATTAAAAATGTCCAAAAAGTGACCATAAAATGTCCAAAACGGAAAATTACTATAAAATGTCCAAAACGGAAAATTACTATAAAATATCCATGAATGTCAAAAAATGTAATTTAAAAAAATGAGGGTTTTTTTTAAAGGCAGAAAAAAACGTTCAAAAAAAGTAACCATAAAATGTCCAAAAACAAAGGAAGAAACCCCTAAGATTACCATAAAATGTACTTCAAATTGCCCAAAAAAAGTCAGAAATGTTATTTTTAAAAAGACAGAGAAGAAAACATTTCAAAAGTAACTACAAAATGTCTAAAAACAAAAGAAATCCAGAAAATTACCTTAAAATGTACACAAATTAGTACATTTTTTTTTAGAAAAATTGCTAGCATAAAAAGGCAACAACAAAAATCGTAAAATGTCAAAAAGGGAAGAGGAGAGGCAGAAAATTCGCATGTCCATAAAATTGCCAAAAATGTCCGAAATTTGACAGTTTTGGTTTAAAAATTTATGAAAAACAAAGTATGAAAAATTACACACACACAAATAAATAAAACAAAACAGATGACAAAATAAAAATGCATATCAAAATATAGCATTTTATATATTTTTCTGTTATGGTGCAGCTCTAAATAGTTCTTGGGCCCTCAGTTTATTCGACTAACACTTACAACACAGTTTCCTTCATCACAATGTTCAAATGTTTAGCGGCTCCAGACGGATTTTTTTTATTTATTTGGGCTAAAATGGCTCTATTGACAATACTGGTTGCTGACCCCTAGGCTAGGTCATGGGTTTAAGGGTTACTATGGTTATCGTGGTTTGGGTTTAAAGGGTTGTAGTTAGGATTGGGGCTTAAGGGGTTAGGGTTAGGCCAGTATTTAAGGGGTTTGAGGTTTAGCCTTGCGAGTAATAACAACTCCCTTTCACCTTCAGGCACCAACTGTATGAAGTAGAGTGCCACGGCGGCCAGTGCCAGCGAACTGATGACGGACTTCCGGCGCGACACATAGCGCAGAGCAAGCCAGCTGGACACATACGCCGGCAACTCCACGGCCCCCGAGATGAAGCAGCTGACGTACGCGCTGGCGTGGAACTGCGTCGTGTTGAAAGAGATGCCGTAGTAACCCGCCGACATGGTGAACCTGGTAGAAGGGGAGCACCCAGTGAGGATTATTAGGTTAGCTTAGCTAGCTAGCCGTCGTCTTGCTAGCCGCTTGTGTTTCTAGGTCTCATTGGTCTTGATTTTATTTTAGTAGCTTGCTACTTCCTGGTTTTTGTGACAACAAGGAGCACTTAGGGTGGAGACTACCACATTCTCTTTGTAGGCTATGCTGGCTAACCGCCAATGATCAATGCAGCAAAGACCACTGATTGACGTCCGGTGTTAGCGGTCCATTTGAGTCCTGAATGTGTTTGTGACAACAAAGAGCACTCAGTGGGGATGTTACATTCCATCCCTGCAATAGACGACATTTGTGAAGTAGCAACCAAATATTTATTGCAGGTATTATTTTTGGTTCACCATCCTCACATTCTACACAGTGGTCTCTGTGATCTTGAATTTGCGCTGTTGAGTAACGTGGTAGTGAGAGAATGAGGATGTACGTGTAGTTGGCTAGCTGTTAATTGAGCCGCTGTGTGTTAAGTGACATGTCAGTTGAGGTGTGTTTCAGATTACAAAGTGTTTCAGATTACAAATTGTTCAAATTAGTGGTGGAAAGCCGTATTTTTGTCTTGTCCTGAATGTGATTGTGATGTTTGCTGTCCACCTATTTTGTTTTTACAGTATGTGTAACCGTAAGGCATTTTCACAGCAGTTAATGTACCGCACAAACCAGTCTGTCCCGTTGGCTGTGTGCTTTGAGGTGAACGAGGAGACATACTGCAAGCGCTGTGATCTTAGACAGTAGGTCACACGAAGCCTCTGTATTTGTGTCAAGTGTTGTTGACATCTTTGCAGGTGAACGCCCTTTTGAATTTTTATTTTTTTTAATGTTCTGTCATTAAGGCTGTTGTTTTCCATTGAGATGAGGATGATTTATGTTTGTGACAAAACTGGCAATGGCTAATTGTGATAAATGTTGCAGCCCCCCCCCCCAAAAAAAATTCCTCTGTATTTTTAAACGTATTCATTCACAGCAATTTTCAGTGAAGCAACCCCCTTCGCTCCCGGCTGTTTGACCGATTTTGCAAGGCCCACCGAATATTGTGTTCTATTGCTATAAAAACATGGAACCTACCAAAAGAAAGATTAGAGTCTCTTCTTTCATCAGGAAAAAAAGTATATTTCTGTCTGTTTCCATTTTGCAGCAATTAGTATTAGAATATAGCTAAGTCTCATCATTATTCACAAATCTGTTTAAAACACTGGGAAAAAGAACCTTTTTGGCCCTGGTTGATGTCTTATACTCTGCTGCCACCTGCCGGCCGCTTTTGTAATAACTACCATTGCTTTAAGCGTTCTCTTCAGTTCAGAGGCTGCATCAAAGCATAAAAAACGTATAAATAAATTTTGGGGACCATGGCAACATTTAAAATAGAACGTTTTTATACGTTTTGGGGAGCAAATGAGTTATTTGCAAACATCGAAAAAATAAATAAATGAATAAATGAAAAGAAAAACATTTATTTGGGATTAAATAAAAAAAGAAGAGGAAACAATGTATTTATTTTTTCATGTTGTATATTTTTAGGATGATAAAAAATGTGGATAAAATAAACTAAATAACAAAAGGTGAATGTGTGAATATGAATATGTTATGGGGATAAAAATAAAATAATATATTTATTATAAAAATGAATATTAAGATTGTTTGATAAAAACTTTTTTTTAGGGCTTATCAATTTTTTTTTTACTAATATATATTTTTTGATATACTTTACATTTAAAAAGTATATTATTTCATGTTCTAAAATTAATTGGAATTTTTAGTTAAAGAAGAAGAAAAATAAAAACAATCAAATTAAATCAAGTTTTCTGATTAGAAGCGCAAATAAATTTGGGGAGTTACAAGCGAGGATATTGCCGTTTGTTTAATTGAATACATTTCTGGGATTTTATTTAAAAAATATATGAATCATCCATCTGGCATCTATCAAATTAACCAATCTATCATCAATTAGACTTTACACTAAAAACTGTGTTAGATGGTGTACTCACGCCACATAGCATAGAATCATCGTCATGAATCCGATTTCCACATTGCCCACCAGGTCCAGGATGCTGTGCGGTTCTTTGGGCTCCGACTCTTTGGGCTTGCTCACCTACACAAAACCGCACCAATCAACATTATCATCACATTACAAAAAACTCAAGACATTATTCAAAAAGTCTAATAATTCTGTTCTTGCTATGCAATTCTGGGTTATATTTGTGATATTCTATTTATATTTTGAACGTAAATGTCATGTATTATTATCAATTTGTAATTTAAAGCAGGAACTAGTTTCGTCACTTTCCTTAAAAGGATAAGCGGCATAGAAAATGGATGGATGGGTCTTTTTTTTTCTTGCAAAATAATCAAAAATTCTGCTTTTGATTTGTAAAGTCTCTACCACAATGGTCACTCACGATTAAGTCGTCTTCAAAGATGACTTCGGGTGCTTTCACTTTATTCATCCTGGCCGCCTTCCTCACAATGGCCTCGGCCTCTTCCACTCGTCCCTGGCAAAGGAGCCAGCGAGGAGACTCTGGGATGAACCTACGGGTCACCAAAGCCATCGTCAGCCTGGCCTGACCTGACCCGGTGGAATCTCAACTCTTATCAGAAGGTGAAGAACCGACCACCAGAAGGGGAACAAGACCAGGCAGGGCAGGGACAAGGCCAGCATGAGAGACTTCCAATCCCTCAGGAAGTACGCGCACACGGGCAGGATCATGTAACCGAGAGCGAAACCGAAGCAGGTTCCCAGCGAGGAGTACAGCAGACGCGCGTTGCCCGTCAGAATCTCTGCGCCTGCATGCACAACGATGAACGGCTTCAATTTTTGTTCTCGATGTTGAGAACAGTCGAATCAATGTTGATTACACACGACATCATTTTTTTTTTGTTTACAGATCCTTACGTGTGAATGTGAGATGTTTGCAATACATACCCAGTACTAACGCCGCCATGTAGTTGGACATCTGTCCCAGGCCATTGATGACCAGCAGCACGGTAAACATGGACCAGGACACGGAGAAGACCTGAATGAAGCTAAATATGGTCTGAAGAGCCAAAGTGGCAAAAAGGATGGGCTTCCTTCCTAATCTGTTGAGGACACACATTATTTCTCATAATGTGCAACACCAAATAAATCGGAACTTCTTGTAGTACTTGTCTGAGAGCTGCCCCGCAAAGAAGGACCCGCACAGGATGCCCACGAAGAAAAGAGTGGTGGTGAACGGCTTCTTCCATTGGTCGTTGCACACCAGGTCGAACTGAAAGATGGTCAGCGCCGTATTTGTTAGCGTCTCAAGTTAGCGTCATACGTTAGCTTCCTAAATTATAGCATCTGATAACAAATGTTGCTTTCACGTCACATCTTTCTGTCGTAAATGAGCAATTTAGAACAGATTATTTTTCTTCTTTGTGTCATATGCAAGCCTCATAAGTTAGCATCATATTGTATGTTAGCTTCCTGTTAGCATCAGAGACAAATACAGCAATGGACGTTTAATCATACTTTGCTTAGTCACTTGTTATGTTAGGATTGTATGCTTGCGTTATATGTTTGCGTCCTGTGTTAGCATTGGAGAAAAAAGTCAATCTTGAGAAGACCCATACAAAAAAAAAGTCTGAAGAAGCCATGCCTAAAAACACACAGGAAGTCTGCCATTTTGGTTTGAAGAGGCTATTTTGGGTTCATTTGATGAATAAAAAAACAAAAACATCTCTCAAGTCAGTTTCCTTTAGGCACATGAAATTTGGTTGACATGTCTATAAGGAGTAGATTGTCACTGCCAGAAGGACACAATCCTGCTTTGTCAGTTTGAAAGGGTTAGGGTTCGACCAATTTAAATTTGGTCATTGCTTGTAGACCGGCGACACACGCAATCACCTCGGTGACGATGGTGGACTGGTAGACGTCCTTGCTGTAGATCCAGCCGTCCTTGCACATCTCCTCCTCCAGGGAGGTGAGGTTAACGTCCTGGTCCGGACTGTAACCCTGGTCCGACAGGTTCTGGACCACGTCCAGGCGGTACCTGGTGCAGCTGCTGCGCACCTCTTTGCCGTTCACCACCTGCGCGTTTGAATAAATGTGGATAGTAAACGCATTCATCCTGGTGGATTGGTGATTAAAAAATGCATTACTCACTTGAGAGAAACATGGTTGCTTTTAAGCTCACCTTTGATTCATTTAAGAATATGTCATTATTACTGCATTTCTATTTTGTTTGTTATTTAGTCTCGTAAGAGGCCCCAAATATTACACACAAGTCAAAATATACCTGTAGTAGAGAAATTTGCTCGTTTGAAAAAATACTGAGCCTTTTTACCCTTGCATTGGATCCTATTGCTGCAGTACAAAATGGAACATGCAAATGGTTTTCAGCTGTGTGTGTTTTTTTTTAGGTTCTCTTGCATATCAAAAGACGGAAATGAATGCCATGTGTCTTGTTAAACTCGTTTTTTTGTGCACGCTTTCAAGCAGAGGGCGCTGTAGAGACCACGTATCGTTAAAAGTCTAAAACAAATTCAAACTTATTTAATTTGCATTAACTCGCTCGACCTGACTGGACTGTGAGTTTAACGACACTCTTGCCACTTTTTGTTCTGTTGACGCAGCATACACGCGTAACCCTCTGCCAAACCTCGTTAGAAAAACCTTGCATTTACGTATTTTCCACTCGAAAGTGCCGCGATACTCAGTTTTGATTGTTTATTGACAAATGTCACACTGTTTCAGTGCATTCGGCGCACAATCAGCCATTTGTTTTGGGCGCTTAGATGACTTTTAAAAGATGGAGGCATCGGTGACTTAATTTAGGGAGACTTGTTCCGGGACCCAGTTACGCTACTGTACTCACCCGCACCGGGATGACAGCATTACGCCAGTCCTCTGTCAGATTGACATCGGGCACCCGGCAGTGATGCGTCGGCGTGTCGGCCAGGAAGACGAGCATAAAGGCGCCGAAGCCGTTGGGCACGACGCTGATGCACAGCAGGACGAAAACGACCTGCTGGAAGCGTCCGAACTGCCCCAGGAATGCGACGGTCTCCGGGTAGCTCTTCATGGCGAGTGATTAATGTTTGTTAGTTCAAGTGGGCAGAAGAAGACAAGCCATCTCGCTTTGGATTTATTTACGGAAAAAAAAGTTAACGCCACCTCCTTCTCTCCTAGCGCGCCCGCCTGCAAAGTAGCCACCGCCCTGATTCATCACACATGACCCAGAACATGCCTCTCGAATCCCGCCTGTCTACGTGTTACCCCCCGCCCGCGGTTCATCCGGGAGTACCGTCTGTCAATCAAACGAGTTTCCTGTTTCATAAGTGCTGACTCCCCAAGAAAGAAAAGATGCTAAGTGTGTCACGTGACTGCCGGGAACCTGCCCAAGAGTCAACAACAACAATAAGAAGATGGGGTGGGTCGGGGGGGTTGGTGTTGTGAGAAGTGTGCGTCTCGTGTTCTTGTGGACAGAAGGAGGAAGTTCACGCGGTTCTCAAGCGACCACGGGCGCGTCTGGTGGGGAGGGGGCGATGAGGCGTTTAGGTACGCGCAACAGTGTGGGCCATATCATCATACTCTCAGCCGCTCCGTCGAGGCGCTCAGTTGTGTGAGTAAAACTATGATTTCAGACTGTCCGTGAAGGCTACTACCTGACGACAGATGAATGTAGGAAAACATTGTGAGGCGTTCAGATGCATAGTAAGAGTGTAGATGTGATGACACCATCCTCAAAACAGCTTTGTCAACGTGATTAGATGCATAAAGCTCAGATTTCAGACCGACCCTGAAGGGAATAGGCAGCTAAAATGAATAAACAAACCAGCCAAAACATAATGAAGTGTTTATTTGCCTGCAAGAGTGCAGGTAATTTGGAAAGCTCCAATTTCAGACTGTCACTAAAGGCAACTACTTAACCACATATGCAAAAACAAACGGACAAAATCTTGTGGGACACTAGACATTTTGAATTAAGAAAATAATGATTTAGGAGGGTCGCTGAAGGCAACACAACATTTTCCAAAAAGCTGAATTTGTCAAAATAATCAAATGGGCGAAGAATGATTTCAGACTGCAACACCTGGCGAAAGCTAAATGGAAAAACAAGCTGTTAACACTACGAGGCGTTCAAGTACACCGAAAGGGCGTAAGTTATTGGAAGACCTATTATATTAGACTGTCAGTGAAGGCAGCATATGACTCGATAGATGTTTAAAAAACAAAACAAAAAAAGACAAAATTTCTGCGTCAGCCAGTGGCACCAAAAGAGGGCGACATAGTTCAGTACGTAATAAATGAGGTACACCTATTCAAACATAGTGAGGCATGCATGTTAATGTACAGTGTGTGTGTAATTTTATCATCCTCTCAGCGATTTTGACAAAGTGATCCGATTCGCGAGGAAAGCTATGGTTTCGAACTGTTCTTGAAGACAATACCCGATGAAATCACAAACGTTATGAAAGTTCAAGTACGTTCGAGAGCGTAAAAAAAAACCTCTCATCATTCTCCAGACAGCTTTGTCAAAACGTGTTTTTCAAAGACGAAGTAATCAGATGTGTGAGGAAATTTAAGTTTTTTGCCCCTGAAGCCAAAACTTTGATGACTGATGAATGTAAAAACAAACTGTCCAACACCGTGACAACTTCAAGTCCGTGTAAGTGTGTAGGTTATTTAGGAAACTACAGACCGTCATGAAGCAAACATTTGTCGATGGACAGAAAAAATGTAATAACAAACTGACAACACATTGTGAAACTTTCAGATATAATTGGAGGTTATTTGGAAATCTATAAAATGCTACGATTTATTTCAGAGTGTCCCTGAAGCAATAACCAGACGATGGGTAAACGTTCAAGCGCAAACATGCTCACAGCAATTATTAGAGATAAGAAAATTTTAATTCAAACAATCACTGAAAGCATTTACTTTGGATTACTACCGTGGATAACATTTGTAGCCAAGTTTGTTTTTATTTGATGAGTCAACGTTAATTACAACCAAATGTAGCTCCGGGTGATGCGATGATACTCATCGACCACATGGCGGCGCCAAAAAGTCATGATAATGGCACTGAACTGCTTTGCAAGAAGCCCACAGTCTGCTTGAGTTAGTGCGAGTGTTGCAAATGTGGCTTCTAGCTAAATTTCTACTTTCAAAGTCTACTAATTTGTACTTTAAACTTGTATTGAAAAAAAGTGTAATTCTATTTTAAACGTTCAGTTGTGTTTCAAACTTGTACTGTTCTCCTACTTTCAACGTATGTTCTAAACTTGCACTTTAAACTCTTCTCCATTCTTTAAACTTCTCTCCATTTGAGACCTCGAGTCGAGATACCTCCCTCAAGGTAAAAAACAACAACCCCTTTGTCAAATTGTACATAATACATTACAACTATAGCGCCCCCTATCTGCATATTGTTATTCACTAGTATATTACAGAAAATGTCGTAAAAATTCCTTCCTCGCTATTACCATGGCGACAGATCAGTCTTGATTTACAAGAGAATAAAACGGTCCAGTGAGCAGTGATGTCAGCGCGCAAACACAAAAGGCCCACTGTGTCACAGAGCTCCCTCTGATGCTTGCTGACAAGCTGACTGAAAGTTCTAGATCTGCAACATAAAAAAAAGGCAGAAAATGCGCCCTTTCGTGTGACATAAAAAATAAAAATAAAAATAAGCCCTATTGAGAAAGTAAATACAACTTTTGAAGTTATAATTATTTTTAGAAACTTCAGAACTTTGTCAAATTCAGATTTTAATTTTCATGAAAAGTCCAGTTTGTGAAATATTTTTTAGTATAAATAAAAATTATATAATATAATATATGTATATATACACATTTAAAATTTAATTTAAAAGTTATAATTATTTTCCTAAATTGCAGAACTTTTACAAACGTCTATTTTTTATTTATAGTATATTTTTAAAGTAAAAACAAAATGTAATTACCATCAATGAAAAAAAACATACAAATTACATTAAGAAAAATTTAAAGTAAAAAACACACACTTTAATCAAACCATTTAATAGTGAAGTCAAAAGAATCCAGAAAAAATGCAGTTATCACGTAAATGACATCAGCAGGGGGCGTGTTCAGGCACTTGAAAGATGGAACCCTGAGGGACTCCACATGAAATAAAGCCTTCTGATTATTCACATTCTAACGATTAAAGCGCAATAATTGGATACATTGTTATTTTCTAAACGGTTGTGTGTGTGTTGAGTGCTGGCATGACAATAAGTTAATAAACGAGGAGATGGCACACAGTTAGCATTCATATGTACAACAGCAAAAAAAAAAAAGGTGTATAGTGTGGCGACAATATAAATTTTTCAACATTTACAATTGTACACTAGATTTTTTTTCCTCATTTTCCATGATAAAAGTACTTTTTGATGAAAAAAAAAAGATAGTTAGGTTCCCAGAATGATGACTATGCAAGCTACTATATAAGCAGGGATAAATCACCAATGAGCGTTTTCCACAACCAGCCCGTGAATAGCGAACATTTACATAACCTTATATTATGAATGTATTAAAAACACACATTTGTTTTCTTCTTCTTATTTTATCCGGGCAAAAACAAAACAAAAAAAAACACAATTTAGTTTGAAAATTGACAACCATTGTAAATGCATAAAAATAAAAATAAACTTTTTTTTTAACTCAGCAAAAACAAAACAAAAAAACACACCAATTAGCATTTCTGGAGGTTGCTACCAAAATAAGAAGGGGAAAAAAATAAAATATCTTTCAAAAAAAGAAAATTGACGGCCATTTAAATGCAAAAAAAAAAAAGCCAACAAATTCTTGAATAAGTGGAGATAAACCGCCAATTAGCCCCCTGCCCCGAAAAAAAATTCCAATTAACAAAATAAATCTGCAGAAACAAAAAAATTATTAACCCCAAATTGTTTGAATAAGGTGATAAACCGCTTATAAGAGTTTTCCTTGACAACCAAGATTGCCCCACCCTCGCAAAAAAAATAATATTAAAAAAATATTTGTATATAAAAATCTACAAATGAAGGAATTAATCTACGGTGCCCTCTCTATTTCATAGCTGAGAAGCTAATGGTTGCCACTTGAATGGTCACTTAGATAAACGCAGCCTGAGAAACGCGGCTTAAAAAAAAAAATGAAGAAAAGAAAGAAAAAGTACTCTCCTCCTCCCGCCAGCTTTTTTTGTTTACACTTGCGAAGGCGGATCTGACATGCTTGCATATGGAGCCTTTTAACCGGGGTTAGAGTTCAGCCAAACAACACGCTGACATTCCACCGGCGCTCCCAGTGACACACGGCTGTGATGCATCGCCACTGCAAAGAGGAAAAAGCGACGTTCCCGAAGCCCCAAAAACAAACGCAAGCTATGACGGAGCGTTACGAAGCCCTTGGCCCAAATGTCCGCTTTTCAGCGTCCTGCGTCCGCCTCACACGATCTCCACCTTGGAGTTGGGGTAGACGGCCACCACGTCGTAGCCCTCCGGGGGCTGCACGCGGGCCTTGGCGTGCGTCTCGCAGTACAGGTTGTCCTCGATGAAGAAGTATCCGCGCTGCTTCAGGTTGGTGCCGCAGTCGTCGCACACGAAGCACTCGGGGTGGTACAGCTTGTCGCGGGCCTTCACGATGGTGCCCCTGGAGGGAAAAGGTGGGATAAATAAATAAAAAATGTTCAGAGGCTTCAAAATACCCCAAAGTAGCTGAGAGTACAGAAAAAAAGAAAGAAGAAAATTTAGAAGATGAGAAATTTGTCAAAATGCTGCTTTAAAAATGGTATTAAAAAAAGCCAACGAGCACGAGTGTGATTGGTTCGTTCTAAACAGAGACACATTTGTAACGTAGTAACTGTAACTAAAGCAAATTTGTTTGGCGAAGAAATGTCACGAAAAGCCTACTAGAACATTGGAACTTTATTTGGGGTTTTTCAGGGGCATGACCTGCTGACTCCCATTTCACATGAGTTTGAATGTGATTGGCTCATTCGGAACACAGCCCAGTTTGTAACTGAGTAACAGTAACAAAGTAACTAAAGCAAAAGAAGTAGGCAAAAAAAAGTAATAAAAAGCTTGCTAGAACAGCTGAACTTTATTTGGGGTTCAACAGTCACGCTAAATGGTGGCAGGTGTGTGCTTACGACTCCCATTTAACTTGAGCTTGATCGGTTAATTTTGAGCACAAGAGTTAAGAGGGTGTGCGCACTTGTGCAACCACATACTCAGAGTTTGTTTATTTGTACCTCCCCTCTAGGTTTTTTGTTGTTGTAAATGTTCAGCAAAAACTAGGAAGAGCTGAAATACTTCCTGTTTTCATTCAAATTTACAGTGTCATACAAAAGTGTGCCGCCATCTAGTGGTCAACAGTGGAATTAGACCCACAATAAATGGGAGGCAACACCCCCCCCCCCCCCCAAACACACACACACGTACAATGATAATAAGGCTTCTTTGTTAATGACTAATGCATGACATCTATGTTTACCTAGACGTGTTTTTACAAGCAAGAGGGCTGGGAACCACCTTTTGTATTTTTGCGTGCACATGCGTGTGTGTGACCCGACTTCCCGGGTCATTTTGCCTGTTGGTGCACGTCGGCCCTACTTGTTTACCAACCACATAAATACTTAGCTATGCACATAAAAAAAAAAAAGTTGACTAAAATGTCATGTCAAATTCTAAATTGCACTTACATTAAAGTTTAAAAACAAAAGGGTAGAATCACTTTTTTTGTGTTTCATGGAGAAGAGGAGGAAAAGACCAACGTGTCGTAATTTGTCGTCAATTTGAAACGGAGCTTTATTTTATATATTTTTTTGAAACTATGAAAAGGGTTTAGTGCCTTTCAGAAGTTGACGAGCACTAACGAGGCTAGCATTAGCGTACTTACACGATGCCGTTGTAGCAGCGCGTGCACTGCGGGAGCTTCTGGAGGCCCGGCGCCCCGCCCGGGAGGGGGCTCCCCAACTTTGGGACGGGCGATCGTACCGGGGACATCAGGCTTCTCATCCTCTCTGTCGGGGACATGCCTACCAAAATAAATAAATAAAGGAAAAATAAAGGAACATTTTGTTACACCATGCAGATAATAATAAACCCAATATTTGTTTAAATATGTTTTGTTTTAGTCAAAACTTATTTTAGAAAATAATTGGTTAATTTATTTATTGTAGCTAAATAATCATAAATTTACATATATTTAATTTTTTTAACATATATTTTTTAATTATTGGTTAATAAATGAGTTAATAATTGTATTAAAAAATGTTAATTACATTTTATAAAAATAATTTAGAAAAAAACACTATTTTAAATGTGTTTAATTCAATTTATTATATATTTAAAAATATTTACATTTATTTAAATAATTGGTTAATTTATTTAATGTAAATATGCAAAAAGAAATATTGATCAAATAAAAGAAAGATATTTAACATGAGTCAAAATTGACTATCAAATCATTGGGCAAGTTATTTATCATAGGCAAAAATAATCATACATTTACATCTATGTTTTGAACGTATTTTTAAATTGGTTAATTTATTAATTAAAAAAATTAAAATGACATAAATTAAAAAAATATATATTAATAATTTAACAATTTATTACAAACAATACAACAAAAAGCTAGTAAAATTAAGAACTACATATACATAAAAAAAATGTAAAATGTGATTTATTAAATATTTGATTTTGATGTATAGTATATGATTGATTTCGTGTTAGTAATAAAATAAATATTATAATTTAGGTTTCTTGTACTGTATGTAGTTAAAATTTTTGGGCATTTATTCTTATTTTTTTATTCATTAAATTAACTATAAATAATACAATGAATCATTTTACATATAAACTATTTTACAAACTTTTTTTATGATCTCATGCACAGTACTTTATTTTTATTTTTTTAACAAATGATGAAAATCAAAACCAAACAATGCCTCCATTCTCAGGTTTCACTTTTGCAGTGACATCCAAAGCGCTCGCACGCCACGTGAAGCGGACCATCAATCAGCGCTAGCAGCCTGCCAGGACATTAGCGCAGCGGCACGCTAACGGCGCTTGCCTTCACTTCTGTCTCCAGCACGTCTGCGTGGAAATCGGCGGGAGTCGTTTACGCTATCGCGAGGGAGGTCGGAAGCGCTTCCATACGTCTGGAAAGTCAAAACACCGTCTCATGGGGAAACCCCCTTTTGCGGGCTTCTTGCTCAGCTTCGTTTCCATCTGGCGCTGCGCGGCGGGATGGCGTCAGCTAGCTACAAAAAGTCTATACACCCCTGATCGAATGCCAGTTTTTGTGATGTGGAATGAAGCCAAGATAAATCATGAAATTTCTTTTGAGAGGGGCATTACAAAAATAAGCAACTGAAATAATGGTTGCATAAGTGTGCACACCCTCTTTTAATTGGTTGTTTTCTGCACGAAAGTTTAGCTGTTCTCGGAGGCTTTTCCCGACATTGTTCTGCTTACTTTAGTTTCCAAGTCAGCTACAGTTACTTAGTTCTAGTTGCTCAGTTAAAAACAGGCAATGTGGTTGAACTTATCACGTTCAAACTCAAAAGTTCAGATGTTCTTGTAGGCTTTTCCTGACATTTTTACTTAATTTGCTTTAAATACTTATTGAAATTACGACACAGTTATTCAGTTAAACAACGGTGACGTGGCTGTGTTCAAAATGAACCAATCAGACTCAAACTCCAAACGTTAAATGGGAGTCAGCACACTCCTGCCACCTTTTAAAACCTCTGATGAACCTAAAATAAACTCCAGTTGTTCTCGTAGGCTTTTCCTGACCTTTTTGGTTCTTACTTTGCTTTGGTTTAGTTACGACCCAGTTCCGAACTGAGGATGTGGGAGTCAGCATGTCATGCCTCTGAATAACCCCAAATAAAGTTCAGATGTTCTAGTTTTTTTGTGACATTTCTTTGCCAAACCAATTTGCTTGAGTTACTTAGCTACTTAAGTTACTCAGTTACAAACTGGAAGTTTGGCTGTTCAGAATCAACCAATCACATCCAAACTCATGTCAGCACACACCTGCCACCATTTAAAGTGCCTTTGAATAACCTCAAATGAAGTTGAGATGTTTTACTAGGCTTTTCCTGACATTTCTTTTTTTGCAACTACTTATAATCCCATAAAGAGAGAACGGACCCGTTTTTCTTTTTTTTTTTGGTAGTCCTCCAAATTTTGACATACAAACCCAGTGTCTTGCTCCTCCAACTAGAGACGCCATCTCCAGGAGTCTGTGGAATTTCGAGTAAACAGGCGCCGGTGTTTGCTTTGGTTCCGAAAGCCCCTCAAAAGGCAAATCCAGTCTCTCAGTGGGGGCTCAAACTTGTCCGTCAACATGACGGACTTTATCCTCCGCCCAGACATCCACCGTAATCTCGTAAAGACGCGGTATCTGTTTGCTCATGTGAACTTCATTAAAGTGGAGTGGCACAAAAACAAAAGTGGAAACATGTGCCTTGTTATGATTAAACGCTTGCATCGTTGAACTTTTGAGCAGTAATCAATTACACTCAACAAGTGGAAATTCCACTGGTTAAGACAGGACATTTTTCTCACTATATTGTCCTAAATGGTTGCTTCCCCGCTCGTCGTCCGAGCTATTTAAAGAGCCCTCGTCTTCCTCCCACCCGTTGGCCCTCCTCATCCTCCCCTCCATGTTTTCCTTCTCTTTCGCCACGTCCGTCTATAAAAGGAAAAGTATGTCCAGCGAGGATTTATAATGTCGTTATGTGACTAATGCTCAGCACACGCTAACGGCTTCTCGTCCAGGTGCTCGGCGTCTTGCGGCTGACCAACGCTGCTGCTCGGGTATCGCGTTGTTATGGAACGACGATGGGAATCTCTTTGCATAAGAAAGAAGAAATAATGACGATAAAGCACTTTAAGTGTACTTTTAAGTTATTTGAAGAATGTTTTTAAATTTATTGGCTTGTTGTATCCGATTGGATTTGATAGATTTCAAACACATTTTTTATGTAATTATTTGACACAAGAATGCATTTTAATTGTTATATATTTTTGTTTTTTGATTTTAGAGAACACTAGTAGCCTAAATATAATTTGTTCATTTTTTACATTTAAATGCATTTATTTTTTATATTTGAGAGACAATTGTGTTTTTTAAATTTTAGTTTTTTATTTTAATATCTGAGACACTACTGTAACAACATGTTATTGTGTTTTATTTCAATGGACAACAGAAATTTGAATTGGATTTTCTAAAATGTTTATTTTTATTGTTTTTATTTTAACTTGTGAGGAGCCTGCTAATTTTTTTAATTTAACAACACATTTTGTATTTTATATTTATTTAAAAACATGTTTATTTATATAATTTAAAATTTTAATATTGTGAGAAATCTACATTTTAATTTTATTTATTTTTTTCCAAATTTTTACATTGAGACAAGACGGTGTTAAATTTTTTGTTTTGTTGTTTTGTTTTTAATTTTAAAAATAATTTGATTATTGAGGGAAAAGTCATATTTCAATTTAGTTTATCTTTAGCTTATTTTTTTGAAGTTCTGTAAAAAAAACAACTGTTTTATCTGTGTTTCTTCTGATTGAGGCTGATCGAATAAATGCACCAACCAACCAACCAAAGCGAATACATTTTTTACTTAAATATTTGAGAAAATGCTTATTTTTAATTTCAAATTGTAATGTTTTTATTCAACCATTTGTATTTGACTGTTTTAGAGGAGCTTGTCATTGAAATTGTACTTTCTGCATTTATAATTAGTTTTCAATGTGTGAGGCAACGTGGATATTTTAATCAAATATTGATTACTTTTCCTCCCATTTAAATTTTTTATACATAAAAATGGGAAAACTTTTGTCTTCCAAAACTGCCTACCGCCGTCCTCGGCCTCCAGGATCCCCTGCAGGTACTTGAAGGATCCGGACTGCTTGGGTTCCGAGGAGGGCTCCTCGTTGGCTGTCAGCATCTTGTAGACGTGCGACTGCATGTCCACGCTGTTGCGGCTCTGGACGGGGGAGGGCGCGGGAGGCTCAGGGCTAGGAAAGATCATTATCAAATCTCTGAACGCACTTTACATGGTCTTATAGGTTCAGGTCATATCGTCACCTGTGAGGGGCGCTCAGGCTCAGACCTCCCATTTGGCCGTGTAGGGATCGGTCCCCGTTGGGGGCGTACAGCGGAGTCGGGCTGTTGTACTGAGCGTGCCCGTTACCGTTGCCGTGCGCGTAGCCGTGGCCGTTGTTGGTCTTGGAATGGCCATTGAGCGCGTGGTTGGTGGGTTGCTGCTGCTGCTGCTGCTGCTGCTGATGATGATGGTGCTGCTGCTGCTGCTGCTGATGATGATGATGGTGCTGCATGGGGAGCAACGGAGGTGGCGGAGACTGAGGTTCGGGGGTGTACGAAGGCTTGCGGCTGTAGTTGGTGTAGCCGCTGGTGATTGGCCGGAAGTTCTGTGGAGAAAGAAATCAGTTTTTAGGCAAGAAAAACACAAATGTGAGTTCATATTTCCCTTTCGTATTAAATGTTGAGAATCAATCCTTAAAAAAAAGAGAGAACAACTCCATTCTCAACTGGATGACCAGGTGACCCAATGCTTTTGTCCATGTTGTATTATTTTCATCAATCTCAGGACGGTGCCATTTTGTTCTGTACCGCCCTCGGGCTCGCATTGTCATGGTCATGTGACCAAACCCAGAAAACCGGAGAGCCGTGACATTCGCAATGCAAACCCGAAAGCACTGTGACCTCAATTTTAGCCAACAGCAGTATTCATATTAACTCATTTGCTCCCCAAAACGTATAAATATGTTCTATTTTGAATGTTTTAAGTGTCCCAAAGATGTATTTATATGTTTTTTATGCTAGAGCATACAGAAGGCTTTAATGTAGCCTCTCAACTGCAACGAACGGTTGAAGAAATTGTAGTTAGTTACACAAACGGCCAGCAGGTGGCAACAGAGCAAAGGAGATCAAATAGGGAAATGTTGAAAAAAAAACTCAGTTACTCAATTCTAAATAGATTTGTGAATAATGATGAAACGTAGCTATATTCTAATGCTAATTGCTGCAAAACTGAAACAGATATAAATATAGAGACATTAATCTCTCTTTTGGTAGGTTCCATGTTTTTATAGCAATAGAACACAATATTCTGTCAAATTCCAGTAAAACAGCCGGGAGTGAAGGGGATCGCGTCTGTGAAAATGGCTGGGAGTGAATGAGTTAAAAAAAATGTGAACAACTTCATGTTCAGTTGACCAACCACCAAATGTCCCAACAGATTTGTCCATGTTGTGTCTTTTAAAGAATTTGTACAGTCATTCTGACAAAGTTTTTGCCATGTCACAATCTTTAAAGAGAAAAGAATGACTCATTTTTCAGTGGAACAACCAGGTGTCCCAATACTTTTGTACTCGTAGCATCTCCAGATGGGTCATGTCAACAGATGGGAAAAGCTGGATATCATCCTGTCCCGACACTTGCTGGGACCACACACACACACACACACACACACACACACAGACGCAGCACGGGTCCGCCATAATCAGGCCTTTTCTGGAAGCTTTTTATCCTCCTCACAAGCAAGTTTACATCTTGGGAAGAAAAAAAAATCCCTTTTATCGCCTGGTGCGCTCCAGACAGACTCTTTGAACGATAAAGACAAGCCAAAGCAATTTCCGAGACCACGTCAAACATTCTTACAGGCCAGTTCTTCGTAATTGTGAGGACGGTCAAAACCAGTATGACCCAATCTTGACTCTAGAATCACACTCAAAATCAATATGCTTCCTGTGGTGACATCAGTAGGACCTCAGAAACTCAAACATCCGTTAAAAAAAAAAAAATCAATACGACATTGACCGGAGGACTGTTTGTGTAAAAGTGCTCCAAAAGATCCCACCTCTGCTTGATTCTGTGAGAAAGGCAAAGGCGGATGAATGCTAGGTCTACTGTTACAGCTGGTCCCCAAGTGTGAAAGGTATCAACATGGACCGGGGTCGAGCAGATCTCAATTTTCCCACTTTTTGGGGTAGTTTCAGAGCAGGAACAAAGACCACATAGCACCTGTGCGTAAGGATATTCCGCAATGCTGGGAAAGGGGTTTGAAGCAGGTTTAAAAGGATCTGTGTAGCCCTTTTCACACAGTCTTGTAAGAGTGGGTAACTTGCCGCCTGGTTCTGGGGCTGTCGTGTGAAAGGTATGGAAAGGGGTACACAAAGTTCCCCCGGACTTTGAACGTAGTATCTGAGATGACACAGAATGTCATGTGTGGAAGGGTACTCCGCAATTCACTGGCAACCAAAAAACAGCTTTCTCTGTGTTCTGCTTAAAAGCACCACAACAAAAGGAGGACGTTCAAAATGAAGCTTCTGTGGTTGCACCAGAGACGGGAAAACTGCCTGTGCGTAAGGAAATACCAGAAAAGAAGAATATGGGTTTCAGGTTTAACACCATACGCTCACTTCCATGTTGCGTTGAAAGCAATTGTCACTGTCTGACAACTACTTCAAACATCACGCCAGATATTGTGTGTACAGAAGTCCTAAGATCTTCTGGTACAGCTTGAAAGAATTTTGTCGGATCTCTGTGGGAAAGAAGTGAGTGAGGGTACCTCAGGTCAAAAAGACACAGGCGCAGCGTGAAAGGGAGGGAAGGTGGAGGACCTTAATTGAAATCATGTGTCTTGAAACCCTTGCCTGGCTCCGCCCTGATTGGCTGGAAACCCAAACATTCTCACACGCACACACACACCACTACCTAATTCTCCCCGCAAGGTTTAATCCCTGCGGACCCTCGAAATGAAGCCCCCTTCTCATGGTGCTCTGCACCGCTAAGCAAACACAAACCAGCCCTTCAGGGGAGGAGAGACAGACGGGCTGGAAAGGAGGTGACAGACAGATGGGCGGCTGGGCGGCTGGGCGGGAGGGCAGTTCAGAAAGATGGGAAAACAACACGGCATCTGGCCACAGGCCGGTACGGTGCTAGACCAGAACTTCACCCAAATTTCATGGATTCTAACTTGCCCTATGTGATAACATTCCAAAAAACTCAGTGGAAGTTGGTTGAGTATTTAGATCAGTTTACCAACTAACAAATAAACAAACGGCTTTGAAAATACGACCTTTCTTGGTGGGGGGTTAGGGATAATCAGGCCCCCCTGGATTTGGAGGACCCGTGTTTCAACAAGAGCAGCCATCTTAAAAGCTTGACCGCCACATGCTACAAAGCCAGCGGGAAAATTAGGACAAAAAAACAAACAAAAAAAAAACAACTGGATCCAGCATTAATCCTTGAAAGTTAATCCAAAAATATAATTCTTCTGGATTTGAAACAAACCTCTGTGCCCCTGCTTAACCCCCCCCCCCCCTCACCCCCCACCCCCCACCCCCTGTAGAGAGCACCCTGACCCCATCAGTAGAAACCATAGACTGATTTGGACACTTTTGAGGGAGGATTTAAGCGGATGAAGAGTGAACCCAAACAAGCAAATAAAGCGGGTCACAGGTGTTGAGCTCTTTCAAAAAGACTTTTCCGCCACGCTTTAGCGGTTTCCCTGGCAGGGGATTAAGCACCGGTAGTCCCTGTAAACACATTTTGGCAACACGAGAGAATCTTAAACCCTCAAGTGATTCCGTTTTGCTAGCAGCCAGTCAGCTGGAATGACTACAACTTGGACCCCCCCCCCCACCCCTTCCCCCCCAAATCTGGAATCAAACAACCTTGTTTCATTCAGTAAAATGTCCAAACTTTTTCCACCGGAGTCTACTTGAAAATGGAAGCAAGTGGAGAGTACTTCACCTTGGGTTTATGAAACATGTCAGCGTACAATTTTGATGTAAAATACATTTCAATTGAATTGAATCATTATTAAGTATTAGAATATATGTTGGGCCCAAAAATGCTCAGCAGGTCGCAAATGATGTTGGGGCCAAACCTTGGACAACCCTGACGTCAAACATTCCTGCAAGAACTTCATCTGTCAGCGCCTGCCGAGCCTGGAAGAGCTCCACGCTACGGCTTCTGAACTGCCACGCAACGCATTTCCGACGTTTTGCGCCAGGAATGACCATTTAACGCCGACCGAGCGGCTACCCCCAAGAACTTCCAACTAAAGGGAGGTTTGGAAATGTCAGTTTATGGTGGAAAACTTTTTTTCCGAGAACAGAAGCGGGCGTTTGAAGTTTAAATTGCTGACAAAAGATTGTGTGTGTGGGGGGGGGGGGGGGGGGGGGGGGGGGGATTTTGCCAGAGAAAATGCTCTCTTGTAGGAAAATAAGTGGGCGGATGGACATGATGTTATTTTAATTCCATTGCTTTTAAAAACGATTGCGTGGTGACGTCAAACCCGATTGGGTCGTTTTGTTGACGTGGGAATGTGTGTTCTCAAGGTTTAAAGAAATATATTCAAGAATTTGTCCATAGTTCCAAAAAATAAAACCACATTCACACTATAGCCTTGCTTCACTGGGAGCGGATCCAACCTTGGTCACCCAACCAACTGTAAATACATTTCCACTGTATAATAATTCACGTTGGTCTGAAAATAAATAAATAAAATAATAAAAATGGACTGCTTAAATGTATCATCAACGAAGGGCTATGTAGCATAACCATAAAAAATTTTTTTTTCAAAAATCTGATTTTTTTACATTGAAATACTTGAGAATCATTACCTGAATCAACATTTAGGATTTCCACAAAACAAGAAAAACACATTTAGCAAGCATGTTGGCATTTAGTTTTTGATATTGCAGCTGTAAGTTAAACAGCTAAAATGACTTTGGCAATTATGCTTTTAGGCTAACAATGTCAAAAACAATATTAGCTACTAGCTAAATGCTAGCTAAAATTTGTTCTTCTTCTTGATTTTAGAAACAAAATATGACAGACAACTATGCTATTAGGCTAATGCTATTTTTTTCTTTTCAGATATTTCCCTCTTGTAAAAAACAACAACAACAACAACAACAAAAACCTAATCACTCAATAGCTACAGTATATAACGTAGCATATTTTATAATGCATAAGATCCTTAATAAATTAACATGCAATGAGACATTTCTAAGTGGGAAATGAACTTGCTGAAATGAAAAGTTGCTAGACTATAACAACTAAATCTCTTAACTAGCAACTGTAAACTAGCTCCACTCCGTTCACAGCCATTTTCTAACCCTTTGATTTATGAAAGCAGCTATTTATTAATTTTTTTAAGTTTTAGGGTTACGATTCTCCCCTGACGGTTCACCTTTCAGTCAATGACATTTTCTTCTCCCAATTGTTGTCTTAAAAGTCCTAAAAGTCAACATTTATTTGTTCCATTGCTGCATTTTAACGACTTCCGTTTGTTCCCATTTGTCTTCCTGTCTATAATCTTTATTTTGGCCCTAAAATCTCAACGAGGGAATGATTGCGATGCCTGCAGGGGGGGGGGGGGGGGGCTGCTTTTGAAGTAGCAGTGATGGATGACAGCGACACCATTTTGTTTCCAGATGAGCTTCGCCTCAGCATGTGTCTTTGGTTTCGTGTGGTATAGACCTAAGCTGTGTTTTAGTAGGAAGCAGAAGAAGCATTGCCAATCACTCAATGTGTTGCATGATGATGATGATGACACAAATGCAGTAGCTTGCCAACAGCTGTACATAGCGTATGCTGTCATCTCCATCCAGTAATTAGCTCCGCGTGAGTCACCAATGTAAATAACACGTTCTCCAAAAATGAATGCACTACATAAGCATGTCAGTCAATGTTCCAATGTGCATTACCACACGGATTATTTATTATAATTAACACCGTGACACGATGGCGTCCAGTTTATGTTAGACATCCAAAAATGTGTCATTTTTCAACGAGCCTAGACCTCGACAGGAGTTTCCGACAAAACTGCCTACAAAAATGGTAAAAAGAACCTTTTGAGAACAAGTGATGACACTTATGGCAGCTAGCCATTAAGCTAATGTTAGCGGTTAGCATTTGTCTTGAAATTTGGGACCGTTTCTAACCTTGACCGGATTTTTGTGATTTTTAAGCCCTTGTGGCTAATGTCAGGGGTCGACCTTCCGGCTTCTGTCTCTAAATTTCGGTCCGTTTCTGACTTGTATGTTTTGAGTACCGCATACATTTATTAGGTGTATTGATGGTCATCCAAATGTGATGAGGCAGCTTGCTAGTTGGTTAATGTTATCAT
Source organism: Leptonotus elevatus (assembly GCF_054856555.1). NCBI lineage: Eukaryota > Metazoa > Chordata > Actinopteri > Syngnathiformes > Syngnathidae > Leptonotus > Leptonotus elevatus. The sequence continues at coordinate 11,907,127 of NC_141254.1, forward strand.
TGCCTATGCATTAAAGATTTTTGTCTGTGCAGATTTGTACAATGGTAGCATTCAAGGTTGGAGGTGTTTGAGGTGTAAACATAAGTCATTTGTCTATGGCGCCAGATGTGATGAAACCAAGATGAGACTTTAGCTTGACTGAAGTTTCCAACACAAACACAGCTCAATGATGTTACGTCTAATTAAATTATAAGTTAGCATAGCTCCACTACTATGCTTGCACTAACCTGCAGTCCGTGTCATGTAATGTTGCTTGTTGAAAAAAAAAAAAACTTAAATGTTCAACCTCCTAATAGCAAGTTAAAAGTGTAGCTAACATAAGCAGTCAACTCAACCGCTTCTATCTTGAAATTCCGGTCCGTTTCGGACTTATATGAGGCTTTGAGGTACAACATATGGCAGCTAGCCATTTGGCTAATGTTAGCAATCCACACTGGACTGTTCCTGATTTGTATGACGGCAACTTTCAAGTTTTGAGCTATCTTAGCCAAAAATGTGTAAATTGGCTACGGTACAGGATATGATGAAATCTGCAGTTTCCCACAATGCTGCCACAAAGGTGCCATTCACGTTTGAAGGTGCAAAACACGTTTTTGAGGCGTATTGATGATCATCTATCTAAGGTATCCAGATATCATGAAATCTACACTAGCGTTGACCTTGACTGAAGTTTCAACGGCCTGGCTGTTTCAAAGCAAAAGAACCCTCAGGCAATACTGCAAAAGACCAAACATTTCGTCTTCCTTGACCGCAATTCCTGATGAACGACACAAGACAATACAACTGCTTTCATTGTGTCTCCAGAGCAGAAAGTAATACACTCCTGGAAGGACGTCAAGCGTCTATCGATGAGGTGACGGACAATAAATGCTACCTCAGCTCTTTATGTGGTTGCCCCCAGTCTCGCCGCGGCCAAGAGGCTTGACAAAAGACGCTTCCCCCACAAAGTCTTCATTGTCTCTTTTGAAGGCTCTATCCACATGTGTACGCATTTAGGCACTTACACACCGAACATCCCTTCCAAAACGCTTCGGAAAACCAGCGGAAAACGCATCTGCAATAGGCTTCATTGTGCTTGGAGTATCCTGGCAGCTGGTACAATCGGAGAACAATCGACTTTTTCAACACTTGAGTGCATTTTTAATACGCTATCCCAGGACGCGCTATTTCTGGAGCGAGGCTTGACTGTTTCTATGGATGCTGTTTATAATCAACACAGACAGTCCTCTTGCTTAATTTACAGCCCCAGATGGTAAGTTGCGGTCTGTAGCAAATGATCATCATGGCCATCAAAAGAACAGGATCAAGTTTTAATGGGTTTTAGCGTCGAGATCAAAGATGCACACTGTGAAATAGAAGCATAAAAAAAAAAGAATTCCCACGGTGATTCTTTCTGAACTCTGAATGAACAAAAGAAAACAAGACGATAAAAGCACATCTTTGCCAGAAAGCTAAGCAGATCATTAAGAATCGCTGTTTGAATGTATTAATACGACAAATTAATCATCTTTTTGGGGGCCTTAATAAAACTCACCAACTTTTAAAAGTGCATGTCTCAAACATGCTCCCTCCAAAAACACATGCAGTAACCTCCTGCACCAGTTTTCAACAATCAACCCAGGAAAAAGTCTCAAGGACCCATGCCCCAAATTAAATATTTGGGTTTGAAGAAGACATTTTAGGAAAACTCTCATTTCTGATCAGAAGCAGGTATAGACGGAAAGGTAACACTAAATTGTGAAGCTTTTTTTGCTTATGTTGTCTAATGTCAAAGACTGATGATCATTTCGAGCCACAAAAAAAAGTCTAACAAATCTTCTCGAGAACATTTCAGTGTGGTTTGAATTTGTAATTCGTCTTTAGCGGTTTTTTTTATTATTATTATTATTTTTTTTTACAGTTTACCTTTCAAAACTTTGAGTCTTATATTACCAGAGTACCAAGTCCAGACGGGCATCTGAGTTCTGGCTTTATAATGTTTCTCAACTAAGGGTTTCAAGTGTCAAAAATCACTCAAGGCGTTCAACTAGTGCAATGAGTTGGGAGTGTACCACCCACAATTGTTTTTGATAACGAAAACTGGTGTCTACCTGCGAGTCAGATTCCATGTAAGGGCTCGTCTTGCCGTCTTCGCTAACCACCGGCGACCACACACGTTCTCCCGATCCCGATCTGAAAGACAAAACCAATGAGAGATTCTTGACGATGATCCAGTTCTCTCGAGACGCAATCTCTGCGGACAGGATTTTGACAGAAGATTACTTTATTTCCCAAGCCCCAAAACTGTTGCAGACCATACGTAAAAGTTTGAGGCATTGCGACTGGTAGTACGCTGAAGAGAAACCTCTATGGACTCAATGAACCAGAGCCAACTCTGATGTAGTCTGGTCATTTAATAGAATGATGATCTAATAAAGTAAAAAAATTCTCAAGTGTCGGTTCTGAAGATTTTTTTACAGGAACAGAGCACCGACCCCACGCCCCCAGTCGGTACATTAGATAAAGTCGTCAGCACCTCATAACTCCACAGTACGAGCCATCAAGTGTTTTTTGGCTTCTACAGAAGGGGGGGTGATAACTTATTACATATATCTTTAGATTGCTTGTAATTGACTCCAGTTGCGTTACAAGAAACAACGTGACTCACTGACTGGCAGCTGTGACAAGATACATCATTGAACTACGCTGCTGAGCAAGCCTTGTCGGATAATTTACGCCTTCCCTTTTGAAAGGCAGAAAACGTGATGCTTTGGTGAGGCTCAAGCTAATAAAACCTTGTGAGTCACGACCGCAAGTTTAGGTTTCAATTCGCGTCCTGTGATAAACAACTTGTCGCGTCGTCGCCTCCGAGGGTTCTGTTGCCGCGGTGTTGGTTGTCAAGTGGGAAAGGATGCGAAACCAGGCGCGCTCGGGACGCGACCTGGAACTAGGACACAGGATTGCCTTTGTGTCAGGGCCCCTTTGAACGAATGAGGCTTTGGTCAAAGTGTGATAGATTTGTCAGTTGACATCATCACGGAACAGGCCACGCTTCAGATATGGACCACCAGCGCCAAGAGCGCTCTTACGAGGCGTTGGACGGTTCCGTCGTGGTGTTTTCAGAGTGTTTGGTCTCAATGGCGACCGCACATACAAGAGGGGTTTGTGCTCCGACAGAGGGAGACGGTGCTACTTTGAACTTTGAATTGACATTTTGGGGGAGTACAAAGAACGCGGTATTTAGTTCCATAATAATAAATAGGAAAGTGAGGACAGAGACATGAATGGAAAATTTGAGGCAAACCATCTTGGGATTTGCAGTATAAGCCTAGACTGGACCCAAGAGGCTGTTTCTTTTCCTACATCAGCATGTTGTATTTGAAATACAGTACTCATGGGGGAGAAGGACCAAGCCATGTTGTGAATAAAAATGTGACTAAATAAAGCCTTTCAGTTGAGAAGTACAATTACTACTTCCTTATTTAATCTTCTCAATTATCACAGAAAAAAAGGCAAAATCGAATTTGTGAATAGTGAACCATAAAGAGGCAACACAAATTTTCAATATGAAGCATTTTTTTTCCAGTGGAAACATTTCAAAGCGAAGTCAACAACAAGTTACAACCTGACTTTTCAGGAGATTACAAAGATGAACGGTATGGTCCTTCTGACCATCAGGTCGGCGGCTTGTATTCATCATCCATTCTTAAATCTTGCACCGTCTGACCCAAGGATTAAAGTCGTCTCAGCACTGAAGCCCTTCCAAGGAAGTTAAAAACCTTGATTTATCGAGCAGTAACTGCTATCTTTGAGACTAATGGAAACAAAGATACTTTGCATCAAAATCCAGCTGTGGGCTGCCAGGAACCATCCTGTTATTTCTACCTCCTTTTGCTCCTTTCAGTCTGATGGCTACAGCAGATTTGTTGAGTCTGGGGAATGGGGGCGGGGTCGCGTCATCGCAACCTGGTCTGCTACTCATATTTTTAGCTTGTATACATCACTGACAAACAAGACATAAAAGGACACGCACTATAATAATTTCCAGAGGAGCATCATAGACTGCCCTGGACAAGTTTCCCTATCTATCCCGTGGTCATATTTTCCAGCACTTGACCAGGTTTAATTTCCTGATGGTTTGGGATTTTTTTTCCCCAGCGGTCAGATAAGTTTACTTTGGCTTCTCGAGATAGGCCATGCTCCATGCCGAGGATGAGACGCACGGCTAAAAAACAATCACTCAAATTGAGATGCATCTCCTCATGGAATATTTCCCTGGCAGCTCAAATCTTCTTCCCGCAAAAAAAAAAGAAGAAAAAAGGTCAAGGTCATTGGCATGTCACACTCAAGGTTGTTTAATAACCTGCAATGACATTTAAAAATTTAATTTTATAATGGAAAGTTGACTTTTTAATTGTTTGTATACAAATAGTCTCTGGATGGAGTGAAAAAAGTTAGGGATTTCAAGATGAATCTAGAATCTCAAACCTTTACAATTGAACTTAATCACTGTATGCACACGTCCAACAAATCAATCTTTCAGTACTATTTGCCCAACTTTCTGTTCTCCAACAAGAAGTTGATTGGCAAAATCCATAACAAGTGTTTGATCCAAGTACTCAAACAGTCAAACCGAGTAATGCATGTCTCCTTTAAAAATTTGGTCCGGGTAGGTAAGTAGAGACAATTATAACAATCACCTGAGAGTGGGTACCTAAGGGCGGAGACGACAACAAAGAATGATGAATGACTGATCACGGCTCCAAAGTTCTATTGATGTGGCATTTTACTGTCCACAAAAGACCGCCTGAGAAGTAGGGAGGGAATGAAGTGAGTTTCTTTGGGCCTTTTGTCCCCACTGGAGTCCTGAGTTCCTTTGGTCCGGTGCAGTCTTGTGCGTAATTCCTTAGCGGTGAGTCACAGGTTAGATCCCCAAGCACCAGGGAAATCCGGACACCGTCTTTTCTCTGCCTGCTGTCTGTAATTCTTAAACTCTGGAAATGAATGTTCCTCCAACCCTGGAAAAAAACACATCTTGAACAATCTACTTCATCTGGTCTGGAGAAGAATTACGACAAAATGATTTGACAGATTTACGCAGAACATGGTGGAGGGTTGGGCTACAGGCCAGGAGACAAAACCAGCAGATCCAGGAATTTCTTTTCACCTTGCCTAATTTCTCATGGAATAATGCATACATCTCAGTTATTCTTGCCCCTGGTGGAGGTCTGTGCTCTTTTTGAATGCCATTCTAGTTGCATTGACGTGTTCCACCTGTTATACTCCAGTCTGGACTTAATCCTGCCATTTCTCTTTCATGTAAGTGAAATTGAAGCACAGTGGGGTGTACTTTTATGAATAAGACATACTTTCAGTACTGGCTTTCAGCACATCCATCAGCGGGGGACTCCATCCCAACAGCCTGGCACTTGTCCCAACCACCATCTGCCTCTCAAGCCTTTGCAACCACATGGCTTAAGCTCTGGGAGAAGAGAATCTTGAGGCAGCATGGAGAGAGAAAGAAGTGGTTTTGGGGTTGAGAAGGGCAACAGGTACACGGGGGTGGAGTGGTGGGGTGGGGGTTGTGGGAAGCAAGGGTTCAGGCAGTCCACCGATGGAAAATATCTTCAGAGTGCAGGGGTTTTTACTCCATAACCACAGACTTTACTCCAAGTGGAGCACGAGTATTAGTCCTTAGGACTAATGTAAGGTAAAAGGTCTTCAAGATGGAATAATAAGCTTTGTGGCCTTTGATTCCTTTTTCATGGACAAATGTGACTAAGACGACTGAAAATCGAGGGAAAAGAGGAGTTTAGGGGCTAAGATTTGTGGTTTTAGGAGTGTAGGATGGTCACTGGTGATCAGACTCAAGATTGAAGGCCCAGCAAATGCTGAAAGGTGATGTTTGTCTTGTAATTTTCTCTTAGTTTGGAGTTGGAGTCTTTAGGGGTTAGGACTTATGGGTTTAGGGGTCAGGTAGAGGAGTTTGGTCATTTGTAAAAGGGTGTCAAAGTTCAAGGCCAACTTGATATTTCTCTCGTAAGTTTCTTGTAGTTTCTTGTCAAATTGACTCATATTAGTAGATGTATCCATACTGAACCTTTAGGTAGGGAGGGGTTAGTCTCCTTCATGGTGGTGTACCAGGATGTTTCTTAGAGGCCCATTTCGATCACTGCAACCTTTAGAAGTTCTCGAAGCAAGACATTATAGCAAACAAGACATAATGGGACGTAACCACGTAGCCGTCATGGACTTTTGAGTACCGACTCCCAAGATCCAGGGGGGGCACCCTTCAAAATGCTCTGAAAAATGCGGCCTGCGACAGTAATGGATGCGGAAAAATCTCAAGAAACATTCTTGCATTACACAGAAGACCTCAGATCCGTGGAGCGCACTGTAATTTGGGTTCCCAGGCAGACGAGCACTCATATTTGTCCATCGGCAGCACCGGCAAATTACAGGTCTCTCGTTTCTCCCGCTTTGACTTGGGAGTATTTTATGGCGCAGGCTTTTAAAGAGGGGGGTGAGTGGGGACTAAGAAGCGTTGTCCTCCATTGGGATAATGTTCCTGAGAGTCAGCACAATGAAGCTAATGGCTGCAATCACTTATTAAATATTTCATGTGGCAGCAGACCAATACTTACACAAACGGAAAGTCTCAAGATGGCTTCGAAATGGAAGCCGACTGCCATTTACTGATCATCTATTGTGCTACATTATTTGTTTCCTCCCTTACTTTTTGATCATGATAGAAACCTTCAGTGGTAGTTGCTTCAATGTTTGATTGAATTTCCAGTGACGTGTTGATTTGTGATTCACTGCGCCTCTTCTTGGCTATTCATAACCTCCTTGCTGTGCTGCCATATCTTTTTCCTCCAGTCTGCCAGCAACAACTGCATCCCTTCATATTTTCCCTGCTTAGAGAGGATTCATTTCACCAGAATCTCTGGATCAGAGTGGCTGCAACACGTGGTTTGGGGGAATACTTGAGGGAATCTTTCATTTTCCTTTCAGAGCCATCCATAGGCGACTGTTCTAAGAAGCCAGTCCTTTCCACTTCACCGGCAGCTCGTTTCACTTTGGTGCTAAATATCCCAAATGTGTATGCCTCACCCGCCCTCCTGTCCGGCGGTGGGGAAACTCACACTGTAATTATTCAAGAGATATACGGTTGCAAGGTCACATACCAACAGCCTGCCTAGTTTCACCTCCGTCAAGCGGCTATTACTGCAGCCAGTCGCTATCTTGACCGTCCCAACACAGGATTTCAGTGATTAATGAACAAAATGGCAGTGTTGGGGATTTACTTGAGCTAATAGTTTAGACAAGGAATTTAAACCAACTTAGCCCGTGGGTGGTATTTTATTTTGAAATAGCCCGGTCAGAACCATCAAAAAGCCCAAATTGGCTCACAATACCACCCCACAGGTTAAAAGACCAATAACAGTCATGTAAGATAGGCCTGGCGAGCTAAAGAGATTTGGAAGCAAAAAATAAAAATAATCCAACTGAGTAAACGTTGACGGCAGGACGTGGTGACAGGCAGGAAGTTTATTGGCAAAGAGACAAGGGGTGAGGCATAGTACTGTTATACCAACTTCAGATATCGATACTGTTGTCTGATGTCCAGGTTTAGTAACCTGGCAATAGCTAGATTGATAATTGTGATTCACTCTAAGGAGTTCTCTACAACATCAATCTAGGACTGCTCCATGGTGATTTGCTCGGGAAAGGCGGGACAGTCTGTACAATACTTTGAGCTGATTGGATGATGCGGCATCTTGTACACGTTTGTTTTGACTAATCACGGCAACGAATTGGTCTCTTCTTAGGGGGGGGGGTGCATAAAGAATCTTTATTCAGACATCTTTACCAGATAAAAATGCACGAAGCACCGCTGTTCAACATTCAACAAGGAAACCGTGAGTAATTCTGCAAAAACAGAACCAGTAGTTCGGAACGGTGGAAATTAACGGGCTCAGTAAAACATGTATTCTCGGGAGTTTGTGAACACAAATACAGCGAGAATTCTGCTTGCTGAGCAAGGTTACAGGTTTACCAGACGGACCTGATAAATAAAGAATCACAATCATCAAAAAATAAAACTTTTGGCGTTTTCTACCTGAAGTCCAAGTCAATGAACAGTTTTTACAAGTTTTTCTTCAGTTTTTATTTTTTCCAATTAAGCAATTACTCGCACAATCCCTGATCATTATTGTTGGTGATCTAACCTATCGCGGTTTATTCTGTGATTCCCACCAATCAAAAATACCCACAAGAAGACATCAATTCCCACTTCAAATTGCACGTTTCATTCTTCCTTAAATCTTCAGCAGTCAAGTTAGTAATATTGCAACCTAATGGAATAAACGCATCATCCCTTATGCGCCGTTTTGTTTTATTACGCTGAATCACACATTCTCTCTGTGCGGTATGAAAACTCTTCTTGACGTATAAGCAGAATTAAAAGCCACACTTTGGCAGCGTTATCTTGAGTGCGGAAAAAGTTGCTGCAGCTGCACATGCAGAAGCTGCACCTTTGTCGTGAGCGAGCGCTGCTTCCCACTTCCCGAAATAACATCCCGACGTGGACAAACCACCACTTCATGCTCAGCTGCTTGGACGGAAGACGGTGTTAAATGCATTCGAGCAAAGTCGAGTACAATGGGAAGAAAAGTTCCTGATTTAGAGCTTTGACCTTAGAAAGCGAGAGAGAGAGGGAGAAAAAGAGAAAGGGAGAGCAAGAGAGAATCCTCATCGTCTGCCAGTTGTAAACGAGTCAGAAACCAAATTTTTTTTCGCACATTTAACTCTTTCAGAGTTAAACACACAACACGTACACAGATGGCAAAAGTATTCAGACATCGTGGTACCTTGACTTGCGTATACATAACAAGTAAATGAAGTTACGAGCTTGAACACTAGAGGCTGGTGGTTGATTTTTCACTAGGACCTTCTAACTATTTGCTGAAAAATTCTATTTTGGGCGCATGTTGGAAGATTCCAGTGAAAGCAGTATATTAAACATCTCAAGATGATAGAGAGAAAAGTCTGGAGCGATACTGGCGATCCAAGAGTCGTTTGCAAAACGCACTACAATTCGAATGAGTCACTGTTTTAGACAGCAAATACCTGCTGATAATGAGCGTGAGCTGCTGAGTGCAGTTTTTGATCCGGTTCTGGGCATCCATGTGGGTCATGTGCTCGGTGGCGTCGCCGTTGATGGCCAGGATGGTGTCGCCCGGGCACAGGTCGCCCTGGGCCGCCTTGCTGCCGGCCGTTACCTGGAGATAACAGGCAGGTTAGGTGGGTAGAAAGGTGCAAGAAAAGAGCAAATGTTGCGTCAAGTGGGGTACGGTAGTCCCTGCATATTCGGCTTTGTCCCGATCCGATATATAATGTTTGTCAACCATAGCTGCCAGGATATTTCCAGGTGGCGTAAGAGCGAATGAGTTCAAATTAATTCAACGAAACCTGTGCTTGGCGATAACAAATTGAGTGGATTAAAAAAAAAAATAATAATAAAAAAAAAAAAATTCTTCCGAAAAGAATCCAAGACTGAAAGGGACCCAACAGACTGGGAACAAATTCTCAAATGGTAATTTTGAACAGCAAAAAATACTGTAATCACTACCCTGCTAGTAGACAACAGTTTGCTATCCATTTCAATTAAGGGTGACAGGCGATAAAAAAAATTAAATCGTAATTAATTGCATGACTTCAATAGTTAACTCACGATTAATTGCAAATGTTATATCTGTTCTAAATGTACAATAAAATATTAGTTTCATTAGTTTTCACACTCTTGTTAATATGAAAGTGGAAAAAAAGGGTTAAACTAATAGAAATATGGTGATATCTTTTAGTCATTGATACAGTAATTTCATAAAAATTTATATAATTGAGTTCAAATTAAAATGAAAAAACGAGTGTGATATTAATTTGTGTCATTTGTGTGCCACTAGATGGCCTAATTGCATTTGTAAGAAAGTGACAGCTCAGTGTATTTTTTTTTCCAGATTAAGAGCCATCTAATCTTTAACATGAAGTAATTTGTGAAATTCTGCACATTTCTAAAATTGTCAAATACAACTTGACCCCAATCTCCACAAATATATTAATTATTATTAATTTTATTACTGCTAAATTTCAACTTGGGCGTGTCTGCTATGTTGCGACTGGAATTCCCCCAGTACAGGCTTTCCTGTCATTAATCGCGCGTGAAAAAAATGTGCGGAACTAATTTTGTCACCCATAATTTCAACATCGGAAGAAGTGTCGTTAATCTCAGCACCGACAAAGTCAATTCATTCATTCATGAACACTAAGATCATTATTCAAGCCATTTCCCCTCTTATCTCAATGACTCTACCTTGGACAAATAAGACGTAATGTTTATTACTAGCAGTGCTATCAGAGAAAGTTACGTTTTTGCCACCTGGAAGGATGCGTGACGTCATGGTGAAATGTCTTATACTCTTCCCTCAGGCACATTAAATTTTAGTAAACACATCATATGAATGCATTTGGACTTGTTTCCTACAAGTTTCGCCTCCCCGTGATCCGTTCCGCCGTTGCGATGGCGGGCGTAGACATCCGATAACCCCTCTAGGGAGACAGATGGGTGAGGTCATGCACACTGAGCCACATGTGATACTAATTTTCTCAATTTGGGGGGTATTGGGCTTCTTTTGGTGTTCTGCATTGATGGGCATTAGAAGAAATGTCTCGTTGACTGATGAAGAGGGTATGTAAGTGATTAACTTGACCAATTTGGGAAATCCCACTCTATTCGCTCCCCACCAGACTGTGATGTGGTTACAATAAACGCAAAGTGGTTCACCAGTGTTTACTCTATTCCTGGGTTCTCTTTCTCCAGCAACCCCGTGCAGGCAGCTCGCTAATTCCACCCCTTTATTGGTTGCTGCCAAGTTGTTAAATCCACGATGCCTCCATGGCGTTAAGATACAGCCACAACACAAGACATCCTCGACACTCTTTTTGGGTAAAATCCCACATGACAACGATCAAACGTTGACCAACTGATCCATTATGTTGCGTCATAGTCTGATTCTGTGGTTAATCTCATAAAATGTTGGCTTCCCTCATTTGGTGTATTTTGAGCGAGTTTTCAGAGAGATTGGACCCCGCGACCGAACTGCCTCTGGTTGGAAATTAGACGCCGTTGAGCCGCATTTGATTCCAGCGCTTTCCAACTGAAAATTGCTACCCGCGTCCCCAAATTGCACTTGGAGGTGACGAGTTGGCATGATGTTGCAGTTAACGAGCGCCTTGTTTGTCAAGCACTGACAATTTATCATCTTCCTGTCATTTGTGTGTTGCCGCCTTGAGGACTAGGCATTAAATTGTTAAATTAAGTAATGTTAGTAATGTAATCCAAAGGAAGTGCAGTAATATATAGGTTAGGAAATTATTGGGTTAGCGTAGCCATCTAAGATGGCTTTTTCCGGCGACTTTCTTTGCGTATAAGGTACCAAACGAGGGTTCGGGCTTTACATTGCTCCATGAATTTGCCAGTTTCTGAAGTAGTATCAGAAACAGAATGCCACTAGTGTGTAAAAGGGGAGTGTATTGTTTAACTCCCTGAGACAGGGTTGAACCAACTAGTTGACTAATCAATGTGTCAGCCAGAAAATTTGTAACTCGACCTCAGCCCATTCTGGACCTGTACCTTTCACACTGCCTCAGTTCCACCTCTGATAGAACCTCAACAGCCACTAATTTGTGGACCTTTCAAACCGCTGCCGTTCCATTTGGCTACACCGCCGATACAACCTTAAAATTTGCAGGCCAACTCCATGCCACCACCGATCATCAATACTTTTCACATATTTAAGACAACCAAAGTAGTCTGACCTAACATCCTCGTCTCAACTCGATTAAATTGCGTGTAAATTGGTCTCAAAACCGACGTGATGGGTTCCAATTTGGTGCCTGCTGCGACCCCCTTACGCGCTGAGACGTTAAGTGCTTTAAAAGCGAAAGAGCTGAGGTTCACGCTCAATGAAGTGCTAATAACCGAGTCGTGTGGTTCACATGTGGAATTCCTAATTTATGGCCTCTCACTGCATCTCCCCCCCCCCCCCCCCCACACACACACTCCTACCCGGTCCCTCCCCCTATTTTCCCCCGCTTTTACCCGTGACTCAATTCCAGTAAACTGAGAGGTCATTGTGGGAAGTAAGCGCGTGTAAAAACAAACACGACACCTCAACACTACAACACTATGTGCTATTATTCGAGTGGAAGTAGAACCAGCTCTGTCTCGCATGAGAGGACAATCTCACCGTTTACCCATGCCATTTAACCACCGTCACCTCCAGTCCTTTGTGTGTGTTTTTGTGTAACGTCATTGTGAGGCACTCACATGAAACATTGAAATGGTCATGATTTATATTTTTCTTGTTTTGATTAGATTTGGGTTTGTTTTATGTTGTGTTGAATGTTGTCTTGTTTTCCAATGTCCCGTGTTCATTGTCTTGCTTGCGGTCTTTGTGTGTTTATTGTTGCAGTTTTACATCTCATCAAATGTGATCAATATCAAACATCAATTACATGCTCCGCCCACATGAGATTCTTTGGACTTTACAATTAAGGGTCACTTATTGCTATTGTGTCAATTGGTCAAAGTGAAAACTAGTTCCAACTTCCCAAGTTTTCTGGGGTCATGTTGGGGCCCCTAAAATTGATACATTTTCACCAGAAGCTTGCAAAAAACTTGGGAGTTGTGCAGGTTTGAAGCGCATAACTAATTCTATGAATGAATAATAATAAACAGCAATTTCAAAAGTGATGTTTTACAAGCAGCCACAGGGGGCGCCAGCATTGTTCATTTAGTGAGTCTCACACCGAGGCCACTAATTGCTAACAGGGACCGTGTTCGAAATAGGAAGAAGAAAGCCAATAATAAGCATTATGCGCTAAAATGCTACATCACCACGATGACATCATTCACAGAGAAAAGTATCGAGCAAGTCTAATCTGAGCTTTAAAATGACAGAATGTCCAGGGGCCGAGTTCCGATCTAAACCTCATGTTTGTTGACATCACGTTGCTACAAACAAACTTTTGCGCGGTCATGTGTCTCCTTTATAATTTGAGGCACCCAACTGTCTCTTAATTTTTGTACAATTTATGACATCCTTATTAAAGCTTTCTCTTGATCTTGAGGCCCAAATCTGTTCTCCCTCTTTCTTGTTTTGTGAATCTCTTGTCCTTAACCGCCTCCTTGGTTATTGCGTATTCCATCTGTGTGATGCATGAGCGCTCCACACCAGAAAGCTGCCCTGCAGTTCACCGATCAAAGTGCTAATCTTCTCTGTGCAAAAGAGTGTGACAGAAAATCACAAAGGCAACCAAAATACACTAGGAATGAGGATGACAAGTGTGAGAATTCAAGTGGATTCAAGTTTTCACCTGCGCAACTTTTGGGGGGGTTTATCTTATCAACTTTGGTAGGATTTGCGGTGGTCTTTTTTTTTTTTTTTTTTTTTACCTTTGCAACGTTTTTACAGAAGTTCTCAAATCTAGAGGTATCTTTATGACTACCGTAAATCCCCTAAAAGTTGTGCATGTTAAAACAAGACTACCTTAAAACCACCCTAAACTATACAAGTTAAAATATGTTCCTACTCTAAACTACCCCATATTTGCACAGGTTAAAAATTACAACTTCTGTAAATCCCCCAAAGGTTGTGCAAAGTAAAATGTGACAAATAAATTGAACAATCAATAATTTATTTTTCTAAACCACAGACGTCCTTGCATTGTTCTCCAGGAAAGTTATTTTGCTTCGTTCGTAGATGAAACCCGGGTCACGGCGGTTATGATCGGAACCCAGAAACACAAAAAACATTCGACGTCCAAAAACAGAGGATTAAGCGGCCGTGTCAGCGAAATGACCAGAGCGGCTTTGGCTCTCATGTCCTTTCCTCTGGAATGTGGTAGAGGTCAAAGGTAGAAGGACATGGAGTTCATGAGCTGCTGTTGTGCTAATCATTTTCTCGTATTATCTGTGTAAAATTAATACATGACTTTCAGTTGGGGAACTTTAGAAGAAACATCATTAAGAGCCTGCAAAGCGCCCTTTTCACGTCGAATCTTGACAAATGATCGCATCATTTTGACGCTCACATGACCTGGTGGCCCGCTGTCTTATAGTTGTTAGGCCCCACTGCAAGCAGTAGAAAAGTTGTTAAATTAAGATGACCTTGAATCCCCCAAAAGTTGCACAGGTTCAAATAATACTACTGTAAATCCCCTAATCATTGCAAAGGTAAAATTGGACTACCAAAAATCCCTTAAAAGTTGTACAGGTTAAAATATCACAACTACAAATGTTTTAATAGTTGCACAGGTTAAAATGGGACGACAGTAAATCCCCCAAAGTTGCACTGGTTAAAGGAAGACTAATCTAAACTCCAATATTGCCAACTACTCAAAATGTTAGTGCTCACTGGTCACTGGAGGTAAAAAATGCTCCGAATTTTTGGGCGATACCACAGAGCAAAATAAGGTCACCGAAGTATGACATCATTATTTGTGGCTAGTGTGTTTGTGCAATTGCGTCCTTCACAGCAGCAGACTGCTGCCGTATTTAACACGTCTTCTCAAAATGCCTCGGCTGTCACATCAGCGACAAAAAATGTTTCCCGGATGCCTCTCGTTTGCGGCTGTCTCGTTTTAACACTTCCCACACCACGTTAACAGGTTTATCCCAGGACATTAGCACCTTGCGCTAAAAAACTGCTGTCCCCACCCACACTAGCTTTCTGGTAAACAGTCGTAAACGTTTTAAATACATTGTTTCGTGGCAGGGACGCTCTGTCAAAGACTGAAACAAGCTGCAGTACTGCTGGAAACCATGGAGGGGCAGTTTTTGAATAACTTACAGAAATTGCAGAAACCGATCAAAGTGTTTCAGGGCCAGCTGCCTCCGACTTTACCTTAATTAAAATATTAATATGAGGAATGGGAATTGTCGCCTAACTTGGGCAATAGTATCATGATTATACGAAAATGCGATTTGAATACAAACATTCAAAGTTTAACTGGTCAAAAATTGCGTAACGTCACAAACCGGACAGTAATCATGATTATATATCATTATTGTTCAATATTTTGTCCGCCACGTTATCTTTGATAAAACTGCTTTAATTGATATTGTGGGTGGTGGTATGCATGGTGAGCAGGGAGCAAAGACTTCAAGCAATTTTTGTACTGTACTATTCCATTTCATTCCTTGCATAATTACCAGAAACGGGTTACGCGATTCACATGATGTAACTTGAATCGGACCTAAATCACCGATTTTCGGTTTTGGGCCTTGCTTGGCTAAAACTCCTGAAAAACAGATGCTAAGTGCAAATATATGCTCGACTGGGTAAGATTATATGACTTGACCTCTGGCTTGCTCAACCCAACTAATGGCTTTAAACTTAAAGTTTAAGACCTGAGACGTCCTTAAAACTTGCACGCGACTTACTTCCACCTCTGGTATTTACACAATTTGCTTACAAACATCAACACACCTTAGCTCCTATTGTCGCGGCATGGCTGGAATTTATGAGACAGCAATAAAAAAAAGAAGAAAAAAAAGCTGCATTTCCGAGAGTAATTTAACCGAGCGGAATTCCAAGATGCCGTCCTGTAAAATGAGATAAGCGAACAGCTGGCGCATCTGTGTGTAGATTCTGTGTTAAAAAAATCTTCTGGCGGCGTCCATGTCGCTACGTTTGTTTGCGCCTTAGCAGCTGTAGATGTCAACGGCATTCTGACGAAGAACATTTGAGAGATATTATTCGACTTGAAAGCGGTTTTCCAGCAAATATTCGCATACGTTAACATACAAAACAGAGACAGCGACATATATAGAAGTAACATATCGTCGTCATTGTGCTCAAATATATTGATTATAGCAAAATCGGAAACCCTTTGCCCTTTTCTCTGGAATTAACGCTTAACAATTAGTTCACCAGTGGGGGCCACTCTGAATCCACGTTTGCCCAAAAACTGAAGAAAAAGAGTAACTTTTTCTTAACTCATTCACTGCCAGTCTGTAGCTGTCAGTGGCAGTGAATGGCGTAAACTCTTAGTTCCTAGAGATGGTGACAATCTTTGTAAATTAATTGGCCGGTTCACTGACTAAACAAAATTTTAGCTGAGGATCTAATGAATAGGTTTTATTAGTTCATCCTGAAATTTGACCAAAAAGCAAAATATCCCAAACTTTTTGTGAGTAGCGTATAAGAAGAGTTAGTGAGGCAAGCTGGGGACCTTTGTGTCTGCGGTTCAATTAGACGTCGAGTGCCCGGGCATGATTCGACTACCCTAGGGAGTGGAAGGGGGGTTGGGGGGTGTAGGGGGCATAAATCTCCAAAGCACCCGGCCCTGTACTTAGAGGCTATTTTTTTTCTTTTTTTTTTAAGGAAGGGGGTCTCGAGTGGAACACCTGGAATCCTTCAGCAGCACCAATGAGCACTGATGAAAAACAAATGTCAGCGCCCACCCCACCAAAACACTCCCCTGCCCCAACCCCTCCTAACCTCTGTGCCTTTTCGACAAGCCCCGCAGCAAGCTAGCAGCGCCATGTGTTTACCCTGGCCGGGATGAAGCGAGCGGCTACTGGTGGAAACGCTGCCAAGCACACTGACGTCTGACCCATATACAGATCGACCGACGGGGTTCGGGAAAGTTCATGGAGGTTCCGCAACACAATGAATGGATTACATCCTTTTGCAGACTTGCTTAAATGTCGCCTATTAGACGCTATCAGATAAAAAGGTTGAAGACCAAGCATGACAGCAATTCTAAGATTATATTGAAGTGTATGCAATGAGAGCAATCTGATTGGGTGGTTGATTGGACTTTGCTCTTATTATTATTATTATTTTTATTTTTTTATCTTTTGGTGTTCTAACATGGGGATAAGATGTCATCTTGTGGTGATGCCAGGTTTCATTAATATATTGCCTTTGATTATTTGGAACAACTAACTTTTATTTCTGAGCCATTGAGAGGAGGGGACTATGAAAATGTTAAATAAAAAAATATTAAAATAAAAAAATATTCTAAAATACCAATGCATACTTTAATAAAACAAAAAATATACATATTTACAATTAATTGTTAATTAAAAATGTTGAATAAAAAATAAAATGTATGAAATAATTACTAGTGAAAAATTACATGACACCAGAAAGATAAATATATAAAATAACTGCTCATCAAAAATAAATCAAACCAAAAATAAAATCTAATAAATAAATATAGCTTAAAAATTAAACCCAAGAAAAAACATATAGGCAAAAAACAATAAATAAAAATAAAACAAAATAAAATGTAACAAATACTCTTTAAAAAAAACATAAAATAAATGAATAATGAAATTAAACAATCGTTCATTACAAATAAAAATTTAAATAAATGAAAATTAACTAAACTATAATTAAAATATATAAAATGACTCACTACATTTTTTATTAAAAATAATGAAAATGTCATCATTAAAAAACAGTATATTAATATGATTTGCCTCTTTTCAAAACATGGAAACTTACAATATAAAATAATTGAGTACAAATTAAATACAAATTAAAAAAAAATCATCACCACTAACGATCCTTTTACAATATATTTTCAATATTAACAAATAACTATAAGTATGAAAAGTTAGAATAATGGATAATTAATTGCGTCAGTAATTTTTAGCTGGAAAGAAAACCTGCCCGCCATCTGGCAGCTGGCATGCCCCGTTAAGTACTTAACACGATTAATTCATTAATATGTATGTTCAAATGTCTGACTTGTGATCAAGAGACTTCCTGTCAAACCTGCAGTGTGGTTGTGATTGCGCCTTGAGAGTGTGAAACGTACCCTGGAGATGGTTAGCGGCGTGCTGAAGTCTCGTCCCCCGACCAGGCGGAAGCCCCACGGGGAGGGTCCTTTGAGAGTCACGCTGTAGGGCATGCCGGTACCGGTGCCGGTGGGCCTGGAGACCGCGACGAAGCAAAAAAATATCCACGCAGGGGAATGAAGGTAGAAAGTCCTGCTCCGGGCTGCTGCTAGGCGACGCGCTGCCGCCTGACAAAAACTCTCCCGAGGTCTTGAATCAAGTTTAAATAACAAGAGCCCGCCCGTGACGTGGTGACGGGGGCCGAGCACCCCGCCCTCGCCTGGGACTGGGAGGGAGGCCCCGCCACTGCCGTACGAGTTTCATGCAACAAGTCCATCCTCCTCATGTGCTCTGCTCTTACCGTTACGTTCAGTCTACACGATGATATACTGCTACTAATGCAGCTGCTAGCATGCTACTACTGCTGCTGCTAATTCTACTGCTGGTACCGATTGACAATTTCGAGTTTACGTCACAAGTCAAAATGGCGGGCAACTCTGGGAAAGGAAGCTCATCCCCGCTCATGAAGAGCATTGGACTTTGGATCGTAATTTTGATTTCAAAATGCGATGATATACTGCTACTAATGCAGCTGCTAGCATGCTACTACTGCTGCTGCTAATTCTACTGCTGGTACCGATTGACAATTTCGAGTTTACGTCACAAGTCAAAATGGCGGGCAACTCTGGGAAAGGAAGCTCATCCCCGCTCATGAAGAGCATTGGACTTTGGATCGTAATTTTGATTTCAAAATGTGATGAAATGTTGTTTGACTACTAACAATCTGCCAGGTTTGTATGCTGGTTACAGGCTAAAGCAATACAATATGCCATTTGTTGTCAATGTGGAAGCACTTGTGGAAATATCAGTATTTTCCATGTCAAGCATTTTCAGGTCCTAACAAGTACGGCGACCTCATTTGATGATGCAGACCATGTACCCAATGAAGTGGCGTGTCTATTATTTTACATTCGTCACCTTTTGGATTCCCTCATCGTTGGAGTCGTCTCGCAAGTGAGTCACAGAGTTTCTTAGTTTGTGGAGGGATGATCTCAGACATTCCGCGGCATCTGTTTCAGACAACTGCCGGAGCGTCTCGATGTCTGAGTCAACCTGAGGTAGCCCCCGCCAAGTTGCATCACCGCCACGTAACACGTGACGTCACTGTGGTGATAACATTTCAGCTGCCTTTGTGGTAGGAGCCGGAATTACGTCACCAAAAATAATAATAATAATACAGTGGAACTATCATGAACAATTCAGTTTACACATAAAATCTTTACAGAAATACTACCTCGATTCTTGGAATGAGTGTCGGGTTGCCCTGGTTGTGTTTTTGCTCTAAATTAGCCATGACTCCAAAGAATGTGAAAACTGCTAGCGATGGTGTTAGCCTGTTGCTTGCTAATCATGAGAATGTGTTCATGTTTGTTATCTTGCTGGGTGAAACTTAAGTTACAAACAAAGAGGCAATAAAGGCAGCCCATTTGGCAAAACTTTTTTTTAACAAAATAAAAAAGTGTGTTTACACTTTGCACACAGTTCTTAATTGTACTGATATTTAAACACCATCAAATATGATAAATATAACTTCTGGGGTCATTCACAGAAACCGCTATTGGTCATCAGTCGTGTTTTTTTTTTCTTCAGATGACGCAAATGCATCTTTAATCCACCTATCTTTCAATATATCCTTTATTCATTCACTTCCATAGATGACTCTAGATCAGAGGTGGGCATCGAGGGCCGCAGTCCTGCAGGTTTTGCATGTTGCCCTTCTCCAACACAGCTGATATATGATCAGCTCATCAGGAAGCTCTGCATAAGCCTGATAACGATCCTGTTGATTGGAATCAGCTTGTGTTGGAAGCGAGAAACCTCCAAAACCTGCAGGACTCCGGCCCTCGAGGACCGAGATTGCCCACCTCTGCTCTAGATGGTAAACATGCATTGTGCATACTAAGTCTCAAAGTGTGGCGACAGTCAAGCAAGTATTTTTCATTTGACAAGGACGCATGACGAAAAACGCAACAAGCCGGCCAAATCCACAAAAACGCACTTTTCTTGTGTTTTACGTCACCTCGAGCTTGTACCTGCTTTCTGTCAACTTCTGCTGACATCCACTTTGGTTTTCATCTGGCCTGGGCGGCTGGTTGGGTTGACCGGCGACGCGCTCCTTCCTACATGTGCTGAAGTAATCAGGCAGCGTGGCAGCCTTATAAAAGGGGCTTAAGGAGAAAGATTGCAGGCCCCCTGGTCGCCTTAAGAAAATCTCCCCGTGGATCACCAAAAGTCCAAAAAAAAAATCCAGTTTACTGGGAGAATTACATCAACGGGGAGGCTAGCGGGGCCAATCAGATAGCGCCTTCAATAAAATCGACATACTTTACGGTCATTCGAAGGTATTCAAAATCCAAAACGTTTCCAGACGAGACATGATGTCACCGAGTGCCTACAAAAATAACCGCCAGTTGGCAAACATCCAGCAAAATTAGTTTAAGGCGAGCGGAGATTCAATTAAGTTACACAGTGGTTGGATTGTTAAAGGCCGCCATCCTGTTTGGTGACGAAACCCCTGATTCAAAAAGTCCTTTGGACTTGACGAGACTTGACCTAAATTTGAGCGCGCTCAAGTCCGCAGGGGGCTCGCCGTAATGAAGGCACGTTGTTACTCTTGGCAGGTGGAGGGACGAGACCCAAAACTCAGCTGACCCATTTTAGCTCCCGACCACCATTGACTCAAAAGAAAACAAAAACCCCTTCACGTTTTCACCCACGTCCTGACCGTGTTTGCGGTTCGGCAGCACTTTAGACTGGGACGTAAAATCCCGGACTCTAAAAAACTCTCCGAGTCGTAAACATTTGCCTTCAGCGACAGATTCGACTGATAAACCCGACAGGGGTATGCGGCCCCTAAGAGCGCAACACAATCGTCTGGAAGTCATTACGCCGTCTCTCGCTCCTTGTAAAGTCAGCGTCCTTGAAGGCCTCGCAAGTGTAAAGTTGGCACGGCAAGCACAAGCCGAAGGTGAATCACTCAGCTAAACACGCTAAGACGAGATAAGCGCTGGTTCGCATCGGTTCATGAGTATGTCAGTGTTTGCATTTCTGTGGTTAAAAGCTGGAAAGGATACCAAAGAACAATGACAAAAAGGAAATAGTTTACTGATAAATATGATAAAAGTTGTGGGTTGTGATATTGTTTATACTAGGGACTGTCAGGCTATTAAATTGTTTAATTGTAATTAATTGCATGACTTCAATAGTTAACTCACGATTAATCGTAATATATGTTCTAAATGTACAATAAAATACTTTTTTTTTGAATTTATCATACTCTTGTTAACATAAAAGGGAAAAGAAATGTTCAACTAATAGAAATATGGCTGCTTCTGCATCTTTTAGTGATTGATACAGTAATTTCTTAATAAATCATGAAATTCAGTTATAATTAAAAAGATGTACAGTACTGTAAGAAGAAAAAAAGAGTGTGATATTGATTCTTGTTGAGGTCAGTTGTCTGCCACTAGATGGCATAATTGCATTTATAAGACATTGGTGACAGCTCAGTGCATTTTTCTTTGCATTTTAAGAGCTGTCTAATCTTTAGCATGAAGTAACTTGTGAGATTCTGCACATTTTTAAAATTGTAAAATACAACTTGACCCCAGTCTCCACAAATATATGCATTATTATTATTAAATTAATTACTGCTAAATTTTGACATGGACGTGTCTAATGCGTTGCGACTGGAATTCCCCCAGTGCAGGTTTTCCAAGTAGGGTGTGGTCATTAATCGCGCATTAAAAAAATGTGTGGGGTTGAAGGAACTTAAAATGAACGCACTCATTTTAAAACCCTTAGTTAATACCAGATTTGGCTTCTCTCAGAATCTTACGTGTTTACGCCTAAATATTTGCGGTTCACTTTTCACAACTTCACAAAATATATACTGTATAAAATCACATTTGCATGCTTGGGCAATTGTCGATTATAGTCTACTGTCAGCCTCTCGCTGTCTTGAATTGACTGGAACGGTTAACAGCTGCTGATTTTGTTCCGTCGAGTTTTTTTTAAACTTGAACAGGTAAACAAGTCATCGAGATGAAAAACACGGGTAACAAAATCCAGACCCCCAATCATTTTCCTCGGAATGCATGTTTGTTTGAGTAGATGAGGTAAGGGGTTGTTTGGTTTTCATTTTGACGTTTCTGCTCTTGGAACATTCCTACATGATTTAGACCGCGGGACCTGGAAAAACGTCAGGCTTAAGACTCCGAATGGGGCAACCGGATACGCAATCTTTCATCCAATCTGCTGTTACACCAAAATTGAGTGTTTGTTCCGACCGGTAGCTGTCGATGACTACGTTGGCCGAACGTGAGAGTTACTGCCATCGAGGATTTAGGGAACTTTTCGGTCCAAAGCATTTGCTCGCTAGTTGGAAACGGCACACTTTCCGACTGAATTCATTGGGAAATTCATTCCCATTCTCTTTGCAATACTTGGAAGCATGCTAGCGAACTATTAGCCAAGGGTTAGAAACTAAGCCCTGATGCAAATAGGGAAAATGTCCCTTCTCAGGTGAAATATACTTCAAAACGGTCTTAGTAGAACTGTTGCTCACGAATTAGAATAAATTCTTCATGTCCTCCTCCTTCTTAATATAAGCGCAGTCTGGGCTATCTTTTGAGTGAGTGCAGTGTGAAAAGGGGTTAACAGGACAGGACAACTTGTCAAATATTTTCTATTGCGGTACACAACCATAAAAAGCTACCGCAATGTAATAACCGGATGCATCCTGAAAATCCAAGTTCTTCCACATAAACAGACTTAGCTCGGGGATCAAATGGACTGTTAGCGCATGATAGGCTTGTTGTGGCAAATCTGTCGTCGTGACTTACGCTTATTCAAACCCCAGCGAGTGTGTCATTTCATTTTAAAGTCCAACCCAGACACTAACTCGTCCACGGAAAACTACTTTACGAGTTTTCAGAGTCTTATTCATACTCGATTTTTGCTTGTTTCATGTCAAACTATGTTTTTGGCCTCCACACTTCCCCCAAATCCGCAAACTGACCGATGTCTCACCTCCTTGTCAGCTTTTTGGCAGCCGCACGTTTCATTTTGGCCGAGAAGGCTGCTCGGTGCCGGATTGACGCGTTTAATGGGCTAGTTAGGAGATTAAGCGGCGAGCGAAAGACGGCTCGCCGTCATTGGAAACGAGGTCGACGAGGGCGGCTGAGACGGAAAACCGCTATGCGCTCGGCGAGGAAAAGGAAAAGATGTCAAGTCACTCAAAGCGAAACTGCGTCTCGTTTTTGGTGCAGGCAAAATAATTAAGTCAGACTTAAAGGGGAAGTCAACCCCCCCCCAATTGTTTTTGACAATAATATGTTCTATGTATTTTGGTTAATATTGTGTTAGTGGAATATGAGTTATGCAGCAAAATCCAGCAGTTTTTTTATCAATATCAGAAGGCGGCCATTTGGCCACTTGCTGTCGCATGAAAATGTCATCACAGTTGCTCAGGTAAAAACCGATCACAGCTCAGCTTCAGAAAACAGGTGAGCTGTGATTGGTCGTTGCCTGAGCCCTGAGCAACTGTGATGTCATCTTCAGGCGACAGGAAGTGGCAAAATGGCCGACTCTTGAGTTGGATAAAAACAGCTGGATTTTGCTGCATAACTCATATTCTACAAATGTAATATTAATCCGAATGTCATGTTTGGACTAGTGAGGTCACATATAACATATTATTGTCAATAAATATTTAAGGTTGACATTCCCCTCAAAAAAAAAAAAAAAAAAGCAACATGATTGATGTTTCACTTCCTTGGAATAAGACAATCGATTTATGTTCTACTTTGCTAAAAAGCCCAACTTTTGGATGCTGGACTTTCCTACAAAGATGACAAATTATTGATATACGTTCCTAAGAAGAACATAAATTATTGTTTGAAAAGACGACAACCTTTTGTCTATTTAAAACTAGTGTGGCATTAAGGGAATCTCCTTCTAGTCACTACCATGCAAACAAAGCGTAAACCTCGTAAGCGTCCTTTAAATTATCTTTTTTTTTTTTTTTTCTACTGCGGGAAACATTTTAAAGAGCATATGGAGGCACCGCTTCCTCTCACAGGCCGACAAAGCCACCGCAGTCCTCTTGTAGACAAAGAATTGCAACCCCCGACGATCTTGTTCTTACTTGCCTGGTCTTCCTCCAACATGGCCGTCACTGGTGCAATAAACTAACTCGGGGTGTGTAGATCAGGGTGACCTCATGGTGAGCTCTTCTCATGGGAAAATATGGAGACCATAAATGTCCCTGTCGTGCCTGTTGTGCATTTTTAGAGTTAGGCATTTCTTTGTCATTTAATTTCTCATTTCAGATGGGTTTGCACAGGGTGTATTTTGGTGAAATTTTCTATATTTAAGGGATACAGAGACCAATTTCACCTATTGACGCAAAACTGGGTCTATCATGTCAGGGCGCATGAAAAAACCTCAGGGACAAATGCCCAAAACGGAACAGGAAGTTGGCCATTTTAATTTGAAGCAGCCATTTTGGGCAAATTCTAGGTCTTGTAGTTTGACAAACTCCCACCAGGGAATTTGCCCAAATTTAGCATGGCAAGCACCTTAACATGCCTGCTATCATATCAGGACGCATGGAAAAGTCTCAGGGACAAATCCCCAAAACTGAACAGGGAGTCGGCCATTTTAGCTTGAAGCATCCATTTTTGGCAAATTTCAGGTCTTGTACTTTGACAAACTTCGACGAGGGAATTTGCCCAAACTTAGCCCGGCAAGCACTTCAACATGCCTGCTATCATATCAGGACGCATGGAAAAGTCTCAGGGACCACTGCCCAAAACTGAACAGGAAGTCGGCCATTTTAGCTTGAAGCAGCCATTTTTTGCAAATTTCCGGTCTTGTACTTTGACAAACTTCGATGAGAGAATTTGCCCAAATTTAGCCTGGTAAGTGTCAGGGATTGGATTGTCTTAAAACCAAAAATCCACTGTGGACCAGACAAGGTTCTTGTATTCTCGCTGTTGTGTTTTACCGCCATAAAAGGCCGGAACTTGTTTACGCTTCTTATCAGCCTCTCCTTTCATTTCGCTGTGTCAATATTGGGCCAAGCTGTAAATCACGCTTTTATGTGTCAACCGGTCCGACCGCACAATGCAGCGGTGACGGCAGCCTTTTTGTCAAAAGAGGGCATGTGGAAGCACATTCTGCCAAACATACTCGCAAGGGTGGACAATGATTAGTAACATACGTGGGTAGGACTTATGGAACACAGACCTCCCCCAAGGCTTTCAAAATGAGTTAGTGGACATCTGCAAGTGGGATCTTAATAGCTAAAAGGACACTTTATCCAGATGCTAAAGTTCTTCTGGATTTAAGGTGGTCCCACTGAGACGGAAACTGTCTAACTAAAGATTTGTTGGAATTTTGGATTAATCTTCATTGTACGAAGTAATGGAACCAGTGAGAAATGTCTGCTGAAGCTGAGCCGCTTCCTCTGGTCCAGTTTTGTTTGACTTTTGAACAACATTTTGAATTTTAGATCTATACATTACGATAAACATCTGAAATGATCTAGATCTTTAATTTGTTCAACTAATGACAATTGGTTCGAGATGTTAATTTTGCTGTATTTGGCAGTTTTTTTTTTTTAAGTATTATCATACGGTAAATGTGTGAATTCTCACAATCTTTCATAAACTAGTCAATATTGTAAAAACACAATCCTGAAATGTATAATGGGGCCTTGAAATCACTTGATAATCGTGTCTTTCAAGTTACAAGAATAGTGAAAATCCACGTATACTTGGCGCCTGATGGTGTGCGTTGTTTTTTTTGTAACAAACTCCTTTTTGTATCTATATTTTTTGACTAGCTCTTCTGTTCTCACCAGAGCACAGCTGCATACATGCCATCAATCTCAGCATGTCGGGAAGACAGCGCTTCAGCGGTGGTCTCACTCTTTTTGCCCCCTTTAGACCTTTGGAAAGAATCATGCACTTTTTATTTCGCAAGGATGACGTCACGACAAATGGCTTTAATTGCTTGGGAACTTGTGAAGCGACCACAACCGCTGACCGAAACTTTAACTAAAAATAGAACTCGTAGCCTGTCGCTAAGCGTGACAACTGATTTATGTCTCCAGTCTCACACAGCAGGGCTGGAAAGTCGTACCTCACCAGCTGTAGTCAGCATCCAGCCCAGTCGCCGCATATGACGTTTGATTAAAAACCGAATGAAACCCAAAACGTGCGAGTCGTGCGTTCACCTTCAATCACCGGCAGAAGGTCAAGTCATAACTTTTTTCTGGCCCGGGAGCCCAGACGAGCTGGACACATCTGGAAAAACTTAACTCGGGACTACAAGTACAACTAAGCGTTAGAAATTGAACACAGGCGTGTGTCACTCCAAAACATGACGCCTGTGTGAAAGGTTGATGTCATCGTTTGTGAGTGGTTGCTTAGTGTTTAGCGCTTTTGATTAGCTTCCGAGTGTCTGGATGTGAGACATGCCAAACATTCAGTTCTCCGTGTGTAATCGCATACTTTGCGCCGCCTTTTTATAGCAACAAACTGATGCTTGGCTGTGAAAATTATTTGGAACAAATGCTGATAATTGCTGCAAAAGCAGACTGTGTTATAAGGGGAATTTGTATCCAGCCTTATTAGCTATGTTTTCATGTACCGGTAGTTGATGAGCCACCCGTGTCATGTCATGGATTAGACAAAACTAGGTTGGGCGAGAGACCCGAATCTTCAGACACAGGTACTGTCCCACCTATGTTAAGGATAAAAGCTGGAAAATTAGCTATTTTTTTCAACCCATTGTATTATTAGTTAGTTACCAGCCAACTGTGTTGTGAACTAGACAAAACTAGTGTGGACTAGAGACCTGAATCTGCCTGAGACACAGATGCTGTCCCACCTGTGTTCAGGATAGCAACTGGGGAAAAAAATGCCTTTTGTTTCTAGCACATCTCATTATTTGTTAGTTAACTGACATCTGTGTCACAAACTAGACGCAATTCAGTTGGACTAGAGATCTGAATCTTAAATGCTTAAAAAAAAAAACACACAGGTGTCCCAACCATTGTTAAGGCTCTGATTTAATAGACAGAGCTGTTGTTTCCAGCCCCATGGACTTGTTTATGTTTTACAGTATGTATCTACTTTTCATGCAGTTGTCGCCACACCTGTGTCGTGGACTAGACAGCCTAGGTTGGACTAGAACTTTGATTCCTAATTGTTAATCTTATCAAGACATTTTCGACCTGCGCATGTTTTCGACTTTGCAGTTATTGAGGCAAACAACAATTTGCAGTTAAAACTCCACATTTTTGTCACCTTTTTTTTTGTCAAAATAAATTTGCCTATAAAAAATTATTCACTCACAGATTGGTGTAAAATGTGCTATAAGAAAAGTAAACATGTTCTTCATCAAACCAGAAGTAGATCTCTTGTCAAGGCTCTCACTTGGTTGTACAATAATTCTTGTGTGTACAATGACACCTGCTGGTTTAATGCCCATCCTGCACCTTTAAATTGCTGGAATATTTGCATCCGAATTTAGACAGTTTTACAATGGAATATAGTGAGTCTTCATTGACTTTGTATTGATGCGATCGCTGTACAGTAATAGGTTTTTATCTGCATGCAGCACAGCATTATAGAGTCGACTCAGTATAGTGACCTGACAATCCTAATTGAGTTTTTCCATATACAGTACTAATCAAATTTGTATTATATTTTTCTCTTATTATTTTTTTCCTGCATCCAATAGGATCATCACATTGTTTATACAAACCTAACCAAATGCCAAAATGGAATACAGAAAGCCTTCATTAATTGTCTTGTACGTACAGTATACAAGCAATCTCATTTTTTTTCTGCATCCGGCACAAAATTATTACATGGTGCAGATTTGGACTGTTGTACAACAACTACTGATATTTGACAGTCTTGAATATAGAATAAAATATACAATTTCATCTGACTTTGTACTTAAAACGTGATCTAACAGAGATGGTTTAATAACATTATAAACACTCTATAGGATTTTAGTGATTTAACTTTTTTATCATCCAGCACGGGAATTGGCTGCATCTGTAGTTCTAACACCCACTAATACCCGATCTTTTTTTTTTATACATACTGTGTCTTAATCTACGTTATATCTATTTTAGTGTACTAACATTTTTCTGCATCTGGCACGGGATTATCACATGGAATTTGGTGCATGATCAGTATAATAACAACTAAAACCAGACAATGTGAAAGCCAACCACCATAGAGTGGTTATTGATTTTGTACATAAAGTTTTTTTTTCGGTATCCGGCACGGGATTATCACAATGCATGCGATGTCATTCATTGTTCCCATCATTCATTCGTTCATTCATGGGACAGCGGTGTCCCTGACACGCTTCCCGACAGCAAATCCAAGGCTGATGACGAGCGGATGTTGGCGGTCGGATGCAGATGCGCTATAAATATGACAGCCCTCCGCCGTTGCATAATGGTCAAGCCTCACGCACACTCACGTACACACACACGCACATGCACGTACAAGCACATTTGATGAACTCTAGCACGGTGGGTCCGGATTACAGTAAAGGACCTGAGACGCTGGGGGACATCTGGAGGTCCCTGATGTGATTGAGGTCACCACTACCTTTGTAACACTTGATTCTTGTTCACACAACTGACAGAATATTAAGTACACCTGCAACACACACACACATATATACATACATATATATATATAGAGAGAGAGAGAGAGAGAGAGAGAGACGGACGGATGGATAGATAGATGGATAGATTGATTTCACTTGCTTCAAGTGTTCCCCCCTAAAATGTAGTTTCTGTTTAGAGTTTATAACTGTAAAATAAATAAATACAATTATATCGATATAAGTATAGTAAGTCTATAATAATGCTAGTTTAATGCTAGTTTAAAGACATGGTGGTATTTTATGAGACAACCTAAGATCGCTTGTTTTAATAAAATTCATATCCGTTTTCCACTTTTTTCTCCTTTTTTTTAAGTCACCGTGTTGAGTACACGAGCTCACACGAAGAGCGTCACGGTGACGTCACGTAAGGCGGCGGCCTGATAGGCGAATTTATTCATGACGCTGCCCCACCTGTGACGTCAGGCAAACTACGATGACGCTAACGCAGCACTCTTAAAGGGCCAGACACCAAGTCCATGTAACTTCCACTTTTAATTATTATGAATTATTCATTTCTGGCGTGCATTTTGGAACCTGGTGTTTCAATACTCCGCTGAGTTGCTGCTATTTCATTTCCACCCCCTCTTAATATCCTAAATGGACTCGTCCGCCGCTACTCCCCCCCCCCTCCCCCCTCCATGCACGGCGTCCCCCCTTCTGCAGCTGCAGGCCGCGCGCAGGAAGGAAGTCATCGCGCACGGCAGCAGCCAGTCGGCGGCTTGCGGAGGTAGAATGACATAGCGGGTGAAAAAAAGAGGAAGAGGAGCAAACAGGCATCGACGCTATTTTTTTCCTATTTGTTCTTTTTTTAATCCTTTCCACATCCACTTGCCCAACGATGCTCATCAAGGAATTGTAAGTATGCGTGTCTGAGCGCGACATTGAGGGTGGAGGATGAGAGGATGAAGGGGGAGCGGTGGGCGGGGGGTATGGATGTCATATTTCCACCGCATGAAGCGCGGGAGATGATGAAGGCTGTTGCATCATCATCATCATCCTCACGTGCAGCATACGGCTCAGGCATGGCGGCTGTGCCCTTCACATTCTGCTGCTCATGGATTGTATAAAAATATACGTAAAAGACAAAACCACATCCCTCCCTTGCTCTTCCACCCTCCCTCCTCCATGTTCTTGATGGATGCACGGTGAAGGTGAAACCCCTTACGGGGCCACACTGGAAGAATGTGTGCAGCTAGGAAGCAATTGAAACGTACATTTAAAAAAAAAAATTTAAACAAAATAAATAAATATATATATATATATATTAGCATCTCAAGATGCTAAAAATGCTCGTTAATAGCTGAGGCCTGCTAGCAGCAGCAAGGGCAAGGCCATCTGCTCACACCTAGCCCAGCCTTTTTTTTATGGCATGGTCACGTGGATTCAATCAATAAATTGCCACTGCCACACAGGCAGAAAAAAAAAACAGGAGTGATGACATGCAGCGATTAGGGAGAGTCTGGGCCTCGGCGGTTCGCCTGGAAGTGAATTAAAAAGCGTTAAATGCTGTCAACGCTGATAGCTGACTTGCTCACACCTGTCAAAATAATCCAGATATAGTGTGGGATTAACAATAAGGCTCATAATAGATGTAAAATGTAAGTGTAAGAGTAATGCGAAAAGCCCTGACACTGAGAATTGATGCATTAATTATTGTCATTCCGACTTTAATTATTATCATTACTTATATTTCGGATGGTCCCGATTGCAGCAGCTGTGCCAGTTTGGGGTCGAGCCACAGATTAGCAAACAGGGAAAGCGGGATTATGTCGAACTGGCCATACACTGCATATTTTGGTACGTCCGTTAGCATAGCATGATAGCGCATTTTAGACACTGTCGGTTTTCTCAATCAATAAGAATTAAAGCCACCATATTTTGTAAAACTGTATAAAGTGATCTGGGTTGTTTGGAGTACACCATGTCAACAGTATGATCAATCAATAATAAATAAAGCAGCAAAAGGTCAAAATAAGGGCAGGGAAGGTTGATACTGGATATTTCAATTCTTGTGTAGCGCGTTTTAAACTTGTCTCCATCAAGAGGTTTCCTATTTGAATTTGTCCCGTTCATCAAGATCACAGATGCAACCCTACTGACAAAGTAGTTGGGTTGTTCTAGAATCTAGAGTGAGCTCAATCAGTAAGAATTAAAGTCAAGTTTTCGGTACATCATGATGTTGCTTACAGTTTGAGACTGTCCCATTCATCAATATCATCTGGGTGTTTCTTTGTAGACACTGTCAATTGTACAATTAGTTAACTCAATCAGTAATAATTAAAGCCGCAACGTGCCACAATTATACATGGGTACATTGTAATGTTGCCTGTAGTTTGAGATGGTCCATTCTGTCAAAATCACTATCGCTAAAACCCCATTGACAAAGGCCAAGAGTACACTTCATCATTGCTTAGCCCAACCAGTAAGAATTAAAGCCACAACTGAGGTACATCATGAATGATGTTGCCTTTAGTGTAGTTTGGGGCTGTCAATAAATTATAAAACTGCGGATTCAAATTTTTTCTGTGGCACTTGGGCATACATTGAATTCAAAACTCAGGTACAATAGGATGTTGCCTTCGGTTTAGTGTCTTTGTTAGCATCTCACCTTGTCTACCACTGTTTTGTATTCAATGCAGTAACTTCCATTAAACAAGTTCATGTCTATGTTTCAGTACTATTGACATTCTTCTTTTTTGTCCCGCAGTCGAGTGATTCTTCCTATCTCAGTGGAAGAGGTAAATTTAAATGATCTATTTATGTATTGTACTATTTCACCCAATGCCTGTTGCTGCTTGTTTTATTTTCTGTGTATGTAAACAGTGCTGAACAAATCAATTTCAGTGAAAGAGTTGTTTTGTTTGTTTGTACCCATGTCTTTGTTGATTTTTTTTTTATTGTTGTTCAAGCAACTCCTTAAAATGCACGTCTTCAATCGAACGATCGTTTAAAACCCGTGGGTGGTATTGTGACCCGTTTTGACGGCTTTTTGATGGTTATGACCCGGCAGGCTATTTCAAAATAAAATTCCACCCACTTAAGACTCTAAATCCGTCTCCGGTGGCTTGTAAATGTCCGTCCTGTTTCATTTTTGTGCCGATGAAAAGCTGAGCGAAGAATAGCCTGAAGGATTCTGAGATGCGTCTCCTTCGTCCTTGACCTTCACTTCTCCTCGGACCACTCATACACAAATGTGTGATGTGGTCCTTTTTTTTCCCCTGAGGGCGGAAAGTGCCACAAAGACTGTACTGGGCCTCGTTTTGAAATTCCTTTAAGAAGCGGTTGGGTTTCGTTTCCAGTCGGTTAACAGTTTTTCAGCGCCCGAAGTGTTATCGTGGGGTGATCTTTTCACTCATTGAGATTTATTTCTCTTGGTCTCATTTTCTTAGCTGCTTGTTGCTGGGCAGAATTCATAGAGATGCAGTCATTTGCAAACATCTTGAGACATTACTCTGTATTAGATATAAAATAAAGATTGGATCAAAAATTTACAATTTTCTACTTCTATTCACTCTGGCCAGCTACGCTGTCTTTTTCCTGGTTCACTATGATGTGTATAAGATACAGCTGCTTGCAGCCACGCGTGTAATTATCTAAATTCGGCAAGCCGCAAAGGCTGTTGACCCGCACTTGTTTCACTCTCTAACCTGAAGGCAAAAATCATTCTGTCAATGCTCGCTGTTCGCTTAGGCCTTGGCACCTTGTGGACTCAAGACGTCAACAAGCCGCGTGTCCAGATTTGCGCTGAGGTTACGCGTGCAGTGGATTAGATGCGATTAAGAAAGAAAGGCCGCCATTGTTCTGCGTTTCCCGCAGTCACGTGGATCAGCAAGATGTGTGTGTGTGTGGGGGGGGGGGGGGGGGGCTGATGGCGGAGGGTTGATAAGCGCTTGAGGAAGAATCAATCTAGAGTCAGTCTAAAAAAATGACGCTAGCGTTTTCCTCCCTTGACAGTACCAAGTGGGCCAGCTGTACTCGGTGGCCGAGGCCAGCAAGAACGAGACGGGAGGCGGCGAAGGCGTGGAGGTGCTAAAAAACGAGCCCTACGAGAAAGATGGCGAGAAGGGCCAGTACACGCACAAAATCTACCACTTGCAGAGGTAAGAACGTATCATGAGCTCCTTTCTGCCCCTGTAAAGTAGGTAAGCTCAGAAATTTGAGTAGGCTCGTCTATCACCAGCAGACCCGCAAAAAACACACAGAAAGTCTGCCATTTAGCTTTGAAGTGGCCAATTTTGGGTCATTTTGACCATTTCTAAGGGTCCTTCAAAGACAAACTAGATTTTTTGTTGTTGTTTGATTGTTAGCTGCCAACTACGAGGCAGATGGGTGAATTGAGTGGAGGACAATTTTGTTTGCATGGTGGCGAAATTTGATGATTCGCCACAAAATATGAGAACTGTTTGAAAATTCAGGCCCCAAAACTTGTGTTATGTAACAACATGAAATTTGGTAGACATGTCAATTAGGAGTATACCCACACAAAGTCTCACGATGCCTTGCCAGAAACATCACAGAAAATCAGCCGTTTTGGATTGAAGCGGCCATTTTAGAGTAATTGCCAAAAGACATTATTTGGAAAAATAAGCCCCTGAAGACAGTTTTTCCTAGCAACGTGAAATTTGGTGGACTGATCTTTATGAGTAGACCCATGAAAAAGTCTCAAAAAGCCATGCCATAAACATTACAGGAAATCTGCCATTTTGGATTGAAGCGGCCATTTTAGAGTAATTTCCGATGGGCATTATTTGAAAAATACGCCGCTGAAGCCAGTTTTTCTTAGACATTTTTTTCTTCTGAGAGAGCTCAGTTTTGTTTATTCGGTAATCTTACCGATTCGACATGTCGTCATCATTGCTCTCTCTCTCTCTTGTGCTTGAGCATGTGCATGTGCGTGTATGTGCGTGCGTGTGAGTGTGTACTCATTAATTCACCTAAAACCTATTAAAAATCCCATACTGTTCACCTAAGCCGAATACTTCAGAATCCAGCTAGAGTTGTGAAGTTGTCAGGAGACCCGAGGAAGGATCAAAGAAAAGAAAGAAAAGTGAAATCCAGCACCGACCAGACATCACAGTTTTTCTTAGAAATGTGATATTTAGTGAGCTGGTCTATTATGAGTAGACCCACAAAGAAGTCTCGAGAAGCCATGCCGCAAAAGTCACAGGAAATCTGGCATTTTGGATTATAGCGGCCATTTTATAGTCACTGCCAGAGGACCCCCCATAAAACACATGCATTATTTGAAAAATAAGCCCCTGACGCCAGTTTTTTTTAGCAACGTGAAATTTGGTGGTCTATTATGAATAGACCCACCAAAAAGTCGATGTCTGCCATTTTGGATGAAAGCGGACATTTTACCGTCATTTTCTAAAAACGAATTCCCATGTATTGTTTGGAAAATTCCGCCCTTGAGACCAGTTTTTCTTTGCAACCTGAAATTTGGTAGACTTGTCTATCATGAGTAGACCCACAAGAAAGTCTCAAGTAGCCATGCCATAAAAGACACAAGGAGTCTGCCATTTTGGCCATTTCCATTGATCTTTCCAAGACGAAACTTGTCCTAGAGATTTTGTCTGATTGCTACCCGATCTGACCCTATACTACAATTATAAGTAATAATAATAATAATTTCCCAATCTGAAGAGCTTCACAGTTGCCCCCTTGCTGAATCAAAATATATTGTAGCAATAAACCGGCTCCTGACAGCTTGATTTCCGTGTCCCCAAACACTCTCTTCCTGCAGTAAAGTGCCGTCCTTCGTCAGAATGTTAGCTCCGTCTTCAGCCCTCAACATCCACGAGAAAGCCTGGAACGCGTACCCGTACTGTCGCACAGGTAACACATACACATTTCAAACAGTACAAAGACTGCAGTATCATATTTCACAATAGTACTTTAGTCATAAGAATGCACCAACGTACTCCCATACACACTCCAGGCTGATACTAATGATGTAGTATGATTTCATAATATTCTTGTACATTTGACATTAGAACATAAAATACATTCAGTGTAACGCCAGCTTTGGTCACTTACATCTGTGGCACCCTGATGGAGGGCCTGAATAATTTACTGGATGTCCAGCCCGAGAGAGGAGGCGTGCAATCACCTGATCCTCACACATACAAGCGCACACGCATTCACAACAACAACAAAAAAAAAACGCCCCAAAAACATTGTTTATTATGAAGTTTGCCTCAAATCCCTCAATCGCTTCTTTTCTTCTGTCCTTGTCTTTGGCTGCATTCTCCCACCTGGATGCGCAGTTATCACTGTAAGTACAATCTCAATGTTGTGTACAAACACACCTAGCGAGAACATGACTGCTGACGAGAGACATTTGATCTCATAGAGACAGCAATGGTAGTCAGGCACCATGACTGTGTGTGTGTGTGTGTGTGTGTGTGTGTGTGTGTGTGTGTGTGTGTGTGTGTGTGTGTGTGTGTGTGGGTGGGTGTGTGTGTGTGTGTGTGGGTGGGGGTGTGTGTGTGGGTGGGGGTGTGTGTGCGCGTGTGCGCGTCTTCTTCACTGTCATCTCCAATGCTGTTTCTTCTCCCACGGCAGAATGAATACATGAAGGAGAACTTCCTGATCAAGATCGAGACGTGGCACAAACCTGACCTGGGACGCCAGGATAACGTAACCATGAGCTTTTAATCAGCATCCTTGTTGGCTAAATTTGTTTTGTTTTTTTACGTTTGAGCCAATGCACAAAACGAATGCCAGAAATACGCGGAATGATCCTTTCTCCTAGTTTTAGTCATCGCTCATGACTGGGTTTCACATGTGATCTGTCAACACAAAGGGATTCTGTATTGTTCTCATTTTTATAGGGAACCACTGCTTGATCCCGGCTTCTCGTTCTAGTCAGCAGTCGTGACTTGTTTTGATATGTAATCTGACCACAGAAGAACGTTTACATTCTAGTCGAGATTTTACAGGAGCCCAATGGAAAGCAACTAAAACAGGAAATACACTTAAAGATGCAAGATCCCTTCTGCAAGTTCTAATCATTTTTGCACAACGCATTATTTTTTACTTGTGATTTGACCAAAAAACTGATTCTCATAGAGAATGAACAGAAAGAAGCTAAGGCAGAAAATGATGTAGCATCCCTTCTGTGAGTTCTAGTCAGCACTCGTGACCCTTTGTTTTTATGTCATTTAACCAAGAAAGTGATTCTACATTCTAGATTTGATAGACAATAACTGGAAAGAAGCTAATATAAGAAATGTACTGTACAATCCCTTATCCTAGTTCTAGTCAGCACTCGTGACTCCATTTCATGAGTGGTTTTACCACAGAAAGGGATTCTACATTCTCTTCTAGATTTTACTGGTAACCGATGGAAGATGGCTAATACAGGGGATCCCTTCTCCAAGTTCTAGTCAGAACTCTTGTCCTGTTTTCCAATGTAAGATGACCACAGAAAGCCATGCTTTTCTAAAGCGTCTGTGTCTCTGGTTTTAGGTTCACGGTTTGGATGCAGAAACCTGGAAGAAGGTGGACGTCGTCTACATTGACATCGCCGACAGAACTCAAGTGGAGCCCAAGGTGTGCGGCGCTATTTTCGAGACCACCGATGTACACTTTGAAGGACGCCATATTCAAGTGATGTCATATTTTGGTTTTCTCGGCAGGACTACAAGCCAGAGGAGGATCCTTGCAGGTACAAGTCTGTGAAGACGGCACGAGGCCCTCTAGGACCAGACTGGCGGGTACGGATGTTCATCTTGTTTTTGAGGCCTAACAAGTTTGCCGCCTAAACGGGTTGCTTATTACTGAACCTTGTCGAATTGGACAAAAATCAATCTAATGCTCATAATTAAACGTGTCTTGAAGCAATTGAGATGTATTGTAATTAGATCTGGTCTGACAGGTTTGCCGCCTCAACGGGCTGCCATTTATCAACAAATTTGAAAAACAAAGGATGCAACTCAATTAGGAAGTTATGAGTAGGGTCACGTCCTACCTGGGACAACAAGCAGAGGGAGCAGAAATGCAAACAATAAGTAAGAGACAGGTGATGTGGAATATTCATAATTGTGAGGTTATATTGTATGGTCACTGCGTCGCTAGCAGCAAACAGCAGAGATCACAATTCATTCAGGCCTAACAAGTTTGTTGCTTAAATGGGTTGCTGTAGAAATAAAATCAATACATAAACAGAGTGATATTTACTATGGAATGTTCATAACTAGTAGGTCATCTTGGGTAGTCACTTCCTACGTAGTAAAGGGTAACGGGTGCAACGAAGTTTGCTGCCTAAACGGGCTGCTGCAGAAATAAAAGCGAAAAAAGGGAGTGTCATTTGATGTAGAGTATTCCTAACTAGGAAGTTAAGTTGTTCTAAATTTCACTTACAATTTATGAATATGTTTGACTACCAGAGCTGCCTGAACGGGCAGCAGAATTGACACCTAAACAATTGTTCACGCAGAAGGAGCTCCCCAACAAGAAAGACTGCCCACACATGTGTGCCTACAAGCTGGTCACGGTCAAGTTCAAGTGGTGGGGCTTGCAGAACAAAGTGGAAAGCTTCATCCAAAAGGTCCGTCTAGGCAGTTTATGATCGGTCGCCACCCGACGCAGCGACCGACTTTCCTTTATATGCGTCCGCAGCAAGAGAAGCGCCTGTTTACCAACTTCCACCGTCAGTTGTTCTGCTGGATCGACAAGTGGATCGACTTGAACATGGAGGACATCCGCCGCATGGAGGAGGAGACGCGCAAGGAGCTGGACGAGGTAACGCGTCGAAGGGGAGGAAGTGGAACTGGAAGTGGAATGCGGTGACTGTGTGTGGCTCGTCTCGTAGATGCGAGTGAAGGACCCAGTGAAAGGCATGGTGGCGCTAGAGGACTGAGGTCTGCCTCCCTCCCTCCCCCCAAGACTGTGAATGCTGCTGCTCATCAGGTGAGAGTTATCAGTTTCAGTAGTGAGGTGCAAACATCATAGTAAAATGGGTGAAATTGTGCTGTAGCACCATCTGGTGGACAAATGTAAAACAATTGTCATCTCTGAACATTGTCCATAAATGTCCACTACCTTAATGCTAACATACCATGCAAAATGCCCTCGAGTGGCTATTTTTATATCATTTATTTGCACTTTTTAGACACACTTGAAAAGGATAAAAACACATTTAAAAATATTTAATATAATGTTGAGAGAGAACCTGAGCAAGTCATATAACAGTGTGCTGACTACTCTATGTGTTTTAGTAGAGGTGTCAGGTGATTACATTTTTTAATCGTAATTAATCGCATGACTTCAATAGTTAATTCAGGATTAATCGCAAATTTTATATATTTTCTAAATGTACAGTAAAATGTACAATAAAATATTTTTTCTAAGTTTTCATACTCTTGTTAACATAAAAGTGAGAAAAAAAACTAATAGAAATATGGCTGCATCTTTTAGTCATTGATACAGTAATTTCATAATAATTCATAAAATTTTGTTAAAATTAAAAATATGTACTGTACTGTAAAAAAACTAGTGTTTTTGTGCTGTGGTCATTTTTCTGCCACTAGATGGCATAATTGCATTTGTTAGTCGGCGACAGCTCAGTGCATCTTTCTTTTCTTATTAAGAGCTATCTAATCTTTAACATGAAGTAACTTGTGAAATTTTGCACAATTTTAAAATTGTAAAATACAACTTGACCCAATCTCCACCATTATATGCATTATTATTAAATTTATTACTGCTAAATTTGCCGTAGACGTGTCTGGGATGGTCATTAATCTTGGTTTTAAAAAATGGTGGCGTTCAAGGAACTGTAAATTAACTCAAAATGAACACACTAATTTTGATACATCTAGTTTTTAATAAACAAATTCCATTTTTTCTAAACTAGCACACCTAACTTATCATCACAATATACATCAATAATCATGCCCAAAGATCGACATAATAAAAAGGTTCAATCATTTCTTTCTAATTGCGTCAGCAAAAATGAGGCTGAGCTTGAAATACTTCCTGTTTTCACTCTTCTTTCAAATTTGCAGCCTTAATTTGCGGTGTTTTGTTCCAAAATTGGGCAATGTCATAATCATTGATGATATTGGAGTCTTTAATGATATCCGAGACAAAACCACATTTTTTCCTCACTGCTGTGTTCTCTCCTTTTCAGACCCGAATACCGAGACACCAGCGGGATTCACGTCCTCCTCCCATTCCAACAGACGCAACATCCGACCATCCCCCTCCAAATTTCCAATCCCCGGCCGGCCGCCCTCCGTCCCAAATTCCCTCGCTCGGTACCGCCTGGTTTTCAGGAAGCTGGACCCAGTAAACTTCTCGTCTCTGTCCCTGCCCCGTTCACTGACAGCTCTGAGGCGTCAAGGTAGAAAAACCAGTAGAGCCATTTATTCATCGATTCATTCCCAGAACCACAGAGAGTTATTTATCTCTGCCATGTAGGATTTACTGAATCTATTCCGATATTGTACATATATACACACTATGCCGGGTGGGTGGGGATTGGGGCGGAGTCATTGTATGGTATAATGCAGTATTTATATACTGTACATATAAATATGAATATATCAACAGGGTTTTTAAAATGATTTTATCGGTAAGTCTGTGGGCTTTTTTTTCTTCTCCCCACCAGCTGCTATGTGTTTTTTTTTTTTCATGACACCTTTGCGTTCCTGTAGAGTCGTTAGCGTGTTGTTTTGTCGTTTAAAGCTACAGTCGTACAAACCGCCAGGTCGAAGGTTCTGGTTTTATTTTTGCCCTGGTAATATTCTGCTGCTTTGTGACTGTGTGTGCGTGTGTGTGTGTGTGTGTGTGTGTGCGCGCGTGCGTGTGTGCGTGTGATCTTGGAAGTTTGTCCAATTGAAGCAATTAGTGTTTAGTTAGCATGAGAATTAAACAGGCATACGCTCCATAGACAAATGAATTCAAGTCTTAAAGCCGTGTTTCCACAGTTCGCTACGCGATGGCAAAGGTTGTTGAAGGCCAACCACACCCCCTTAATGCCAAGTATGGTTTCAACACAATAATGCTACAATTCTGTACTTTTAACACCCCGGGCAACTAGTTAATGAGGCAAATTTTATCAAACGCAGTAACTCTTAAGTGAAGTACAGCACATTTTACGTAAATATTGAAAAGGCATTTTCTATACTTTAGCACTTTTTGACACTGTAGTGGGGTACCAAGCTCAGCTAAAGCTAGCTCGACACTAAAGACGTGGCAATAATATCACAGTGTATCATGCAATAAAGTATGGATACACAGGCATAAAGAAATATCATCGAGTCATAGCGGTGTAATGAATTTTACGAACAACTTTTATTATATCGATTACATATCAAACGTAACTAAATACAGCGCTGACCGCTGGAAGCAAAATGTTAGCATATCGCTATAAACTGTATCGGACTAAAGTGCGTTATTGTAAGTAATAACACCTGTTGCCACTATGTTGTTGTTGGTATCGTTGAAAAAATGAAATTGTATCGTGACCGTTCCGAACTGAAGGTGGGAACGCGGCTTTAGCGGGTCACCTCTCCAGTGGATAAACGAGCTTATCCAGCGATAGCAATAACTGCCATGACGACAAAAAAAAAAAGGTCCAGAACTCTTATTGTTTTTGTTTTGGGGGGGATTTTGTTTTTTCCAGACTGAACCGTGTTCTGTTGTTATTGCGTGTGTGCATGAGCATACGTGCATGTGTGCGTGTGTGACGTTCAGTGATGTGACTGTTTTTGTTTGTATAAAATGTCCCAAGCGAGAAGCCTATTGATTTACATTTTTTCTGCTATATGTCAAGAACCCTTAAAGATATTTGAATCAATTAGAAAAGATGATTATGGTATTGAATCACATGTTTGCTGTCAACTCTCCAAACTTCCAAGCCATCTTCAGGCTTGTATAAAGTATTGTACTGTACTTTCTGCACAAGGACCACATTACAGGACTGCATAAAAAAAATGTTGTTTTTTTTTAATATTGTCATAGTGCTTTTGTCATTCCGAGCTAAATGTTGCTAAGAGGGAAATCACTAACGCCACTTGATTAATACAAATGAAAAGGCCAGAAATGTAACAAAAAAGACTTTTCAGCTCCTTTGACTCTTACTCGTGTGTTAGCGTGCCCCTTGTTTTTTCTTGATCTTTTCTTGTGGATTTGTGCCTTTTTTTGTTGTCATCTTAATCTTCCAAGAACACAAATTGTACATTGGAAATGTGAATTGATGAAATGAATAAAACAAAAAAGAGACAACCAAATGGATGTTGTTGTTTTTTACCATGTGAAGAATACTTAATTCCATATTTGTGAATGTCTCTCACTCAAACACACATGCACCCTCGTACACATTCACACGTTGCACACTAATGGCAAAATTAATCAGGCTTTCAGTTGGCAAAGATTACGTCAAATCCTGCTTAAAGGGACATTTTGTGACAAGTTCATGACCCCGAATGAGGCGGAAAATATTTATATTACTGCACATATGTTTAATAGTAATGTAGATTCTATTTACAACCGGCAACAGTCAATCATTTTATTAGTACTTTTCCGTGCATCAAAGTTTAAAGGGAAAACCAAGTCAAGGGCTGAATTTAGTCTAAGGCTGTATAGTTGTTTCAAATTTGGTATTAGTCGGATAAGTTTGTCTGAAGGACCACGAGAAATGGCAGAAATGACACAAAAAATCTAACCAAAAAGTCGTCAATTTAAACCCCATTATGGCCGCTTTGATACAAAATTGATGACTTCCTGTATGTTTTCAGGTATGGCTTCTTGAGACTTTTTTGTGGTTCTACTCATGATATACATGCCTACCAAATTTCACGTTGCAAAGTGAAACTGGATTCAGGAACTGAATTTTCACCAAAAAAATCACATTTCATGGAATGTCGTCAATTTATACCACCTTATGACCACTTTGATACAAAATGGCTGACTTCCTGTAGGTTTTCCGGCATTCGTGAGACTTTTTTTGTGGGTCTACTCAAGATAGACATGTGTACCGAATTTCATGTTGCAAAGTGAAACTGGCTTCAGCATTTTCAAAATGTGTTCACATTTCATGGAAAGTCGTCAATTTAAACCCCCTTATGACCGCTTTGATTCAAAATGGCTGACTTCATGTAGGTTTTCCGGCATAGCTTCTTGAGACTTTTTTGTGGGTTTACTCATGATAGACATGTCTACCAAATTTCATGTTGCAAAGTGAAACTGTCTTCAGGGGCTGATTCGTCAAAATCTGTTCACATTTCATGAAAAGTCGTCAATTTAAACCACCTCATGGCCGCTTTGATACAAAATGGCTGACTTCCTGTATGTTTAATGGCACGTTGTCCAAACTTGGCTATCGAATTGCATGCGTCATGTCGACTCAACAAATGTATCCATTCATGAATGACATAATGCTTCTCAAGCAACCTGCATCATAAGCTTGATCCCACCTTTAAGTCCCCCATGCAGCAGCGGCAGCAGCAGCAGGTTGCTGTTGTTGTGTGCAAGCAGGTGGCGGCCAGAGCAGCCAGTCCACGGCTCCAACAACGGGAGTGTCAGCGGGAAAGCCGATCCAGACTCCGGACTCCTCCCTGGAGATCTTCGTCATCTGCGCACAAGGAGTCTGCAGCTTCCTCCGGACACCTCACCACAACAGGAGCCCAGACACAGGTACTGAAAACACACTTGTAATAAAAAAAAAAAGAAGAAGAAGCTTGGTTAAGTTCTGGGGTTGCTTTGCTACATCTGGCATGGAGTGTCTTAGAATCTGTTCATGATATGTGATATGATGAGATCTCAAGGGTCACGCGGTATTCTCAAGCAAAAAAATATGCTGCCCAATGTCAGGAAGTCTCTTTAAAGACACAAAACTTAAGAATGACTGAGAAATAAATAGGAGCAGGTTGTGCAATGGATGTGTCTGATAACCCAATTGGACCACAAAAATAAAACCATGCCTGATATTTACTTGGTAACTTTCTAATTATTTATTTATTTATTTTAGGAATTATTACTTTGTCGCGCTCAAATGATTTCAGTGCCCACTGTGGGTTTTGCTGTATTTAACATCGATGATACTTTGGGTGATTAAAAAAATCCATTTCACAGATGACATGTGAAGCTTTGACTGTTGCCACGGTGACCGGCATAGAGATTTAACAGTGTGTGTGTGTGTGCGTGCGTGCGTGTGTGCGCGCTCGCAGGGGACGATATGAGTGCTGCTAGGTTTCCAAGTGGCGGAAGAGACAAGTGCAGGTGAGTTCATTCTATTTAAATTTTTTAGTCTCTCTCTTCTTGCTCTTGACGCACGAAACACGCATCGCCCCGAACCGTTATAAGAAGCTTTGGGGCGGGTTTTGTGCAATAAAACTGCCATTCTTCACCTCTCTGATCCACTTACAAACACTCCGCTTAAGTCTCTGCATGTGACATGCTTACAGCAATGCAACGAACGCTCTTTCATTTATGTATGTGTGCAATGTGAAATAAATTGGATCAAATTCATTAAAATTAACTAAATGAAGAATATATAAATACAAATTTTATATATATATATATATATATATATATATATATATATATATATATATATATATATATGCTGTAATCAGATGTGATAAAAAAAAATCATAATTAAAACTAGATAGGTAAATGATGGGGGAACAGATGTAAAAGCATTTTGTAAAACAAGCAAACAAACAAAACGGGAGGAAGATTTTAATCTAAATCTAAATCTAAAGAGAGTAAGCAAGCAAGATGTTATATAAACATATGTGAAGCTATATCTGTATGCAAGTTGGAAACAAACTAAAGACATCTAAAGGTGAAAAGATGTGAAAGAGATTTGAAACCAGATGTAATGCAAAGCCATAAATGCATGAAAATGAACAAATAAGGTGGAAAAGCAAATGATATTAGAAAGCAGAAGAAATGTAAGCAGATTATAAACCAGATGTAATTTACACAGATGTAAACCCAGATTTGAAAGTCAAGAAACTGATATAAAAATTATATG
Organism: Leptonotus elevatus; assembly: GCF_054856555.1. NCBI lineage: Eukaryota > Metazoa > Chordata > Actinopteri > Syngnathiformes > Syngnathidae > Leptonotus > Leptonotus elevatus. The sequence continues at coordinate 11,950,776 of NC_141254.1, forward strand.
AATTGGACATAAAGAAAAGTTGAAAACGTGGAATAGATTTGAAGCCAGTCGAAGTCAACTAATGTGAAACAAATATGACAATGAATTGGAAACAAATGTAAAAACTTTTCAAACTAATACAAAAGATAATTAAAAAAAAGTGAAATACATTTGGAAACAGATGAGGAACCAGATGTAAAAAATGCTTGGCTAACAAGTTTGAAAATTACATAAATTTAGGTCAAAATGTGAAAGAGAGCTTAAACCAGTAATGCATATAAGTTTGAAACCAGATGTAATGTGAACAGATGAGAACCCGGAAATGAAAATGAATAAATAATGTACGCCAAAACAATTAAAAGGAATGTAACAGGACTAAAACATGAACTAGATTTGGAACCAGATGTCATGTGAACAGATTTGAAACCAGTGAAATGTAAACCGATACGAAATCAGATGTGAAAATGAATGCAAACAAAATTTAAAGGGGCAGAAGAATAAAGTGAAAATGTGAATGCGATTTGAAACGGGTTTGAAACCAGATGCTATGTAAACAGATGTGAAAAATGAAATAGGAAATGGATGTGAAAGGGACAGCACTTGTACTTGCACCCCGACAAGAATGTTGACCTATCACCCACATGAGAAGGAAAAGTGGAACACGGCCAAAAGAAGCCTAATGCCATTGTCTGCTCATTAGTCGGCGGCCCGAGATTGCGGAATGGCGGCCTCCCACCTAACCCGCTTATTACAACAGCCTCCACATTCCTCACTTAAATCTCCTTCTCCAAATCCACACCGCTGCTTTTATTATGGACGGAAGTTCGCAGAGGACGCATCGCGACACTTCTTTCCCAGCGGACCTTTAAGGACAACAGGAAGTTAGTTTATCCGCCAGAGATGGACTTCCTGTCAGGCCGGGCCCGGTTGCGCTCGGACAGCACGGCGAGCGGCGCATCGACGTCGTCGACGTCGTCGTCATCCCGAATGCTTCTACGCCAGAGGCTGGCTCAACTCCTGAGCCGCATCGACGACATGAGCTCGGAGGACGAGGCCAGCGAGGAGATGTCGCGCACGCTGGATGATGCCTTTCAACTATGCTCGCGTTTCGCGCTGCCCACCCACGCCTTCAGGTGGACCCCCCCCCCCGCCAAGAACTGATTGTGTGTGCTTGTGCTTTGGGTCAAACTCATAATATTATTATGAGTTTGGAGATGTATTATTTGGAAAGGCACAATATTTGTGTTGGATATCTTTAGATTGTGTGGCTGGTGAGTATAAAAAAAATAGTTTAAAAGCCTAATTCATGTGAAAACATTTTAAACTGATGTAAAAAAAAAAAAAAGTCCAAAACTGATGAAAACAAATGAGACATTATTTGGAAACCCCGTGTAATGTGAACAGATGTGTGTCAACTGGTGTGAAAATGAATTGGAAACAGATGTAAAACCATTTAAAATAACTGTAGAATAAGATAAACACAATCATGAAACTGATTTGAAAATAAATGAAGAGCTGTGATGTAAATAGATGTGAAACCAGATGTGAAAATGAGTGAGGAAAAAAAAAATCTAAAGCGACACATAGGCTGGTGAAAAGGGAACATGAAACTGGTTTGACACCATATTTTTATTTTTTGCTTTTTTTTAAAGAGCTCAGTATTGTTCATTCGGAAATGTCATCATCATTGCTCTTTATTTTATTTATTTAAAACATTATTATTTTATATATATATTATTTTATTTTTTTTGTATGTGGGTGAGTATGTGTATGTGCGTGCGTGCGTGTGTGCGTGCGTGCCTGCGTTAGTTAGCTCACCAAAAACCTATTACAAAAAATCCCATACCGTTCACCATATTTAATGAGAACAAATGTGAAAATAAATAGAAAACAAAAGTAAAAACATTTCAAACTTTGAAAGAGGTGTAAAAAAAAGAAGAAGGTCAAAACAAATTTGAAACAGATGAGAAACCTCATATAATGAATGCAAATTGATGTCAAATAATTTTACAATTTATAATACCAGATGTAAGAACATTTGAAAGGGATCTTTATTAGATGTAATCTAAAAACAGAAGTGAACATGAATGGAAAATGTAATTAAAGCCATTTGAAATGGGTGGAAAAAAAACCAGGTAATAACAAAATGAGAAAACAAATGTGAAACTCTTTTATAACCAGATGTATTGTAAACAGATGTGAACGGGAATGGGAAATGGGTGTAACCATTTGAAACGCAAATCAGACAGAGCCAAATCAAATCTTTGATTTCATAATATTGATCACGTTGACAGGCTGCACATGGTGACGTGGAACGTGGCCACAGCAGAGCCTCCCGATGACGTCACCTCTTTGTTGCAGCTGGACGTCCAACCGCCCACTGATGTCTACGCCATTGGGTGAGAACTGACGTGAAACCATACGCAATATCATGATTGTAAAAAGTGAAAAGGAAAGAAAACGTTCCTTTGAAATAGTCATGAAAGGAACAGAAAAGGTACAAAAACCAATAAACAGATTTGAGAGCAGATATGAAACCAGATTTGATGTAAACAGATGTGAAACCAGATGTCAAGCTTTTTTTTTTTTTATATATATAAATGGATGTGAAAGGGAATCAAAAATAGGTGACCATAAACTGATTGGAAAATTAAAGAGAAGCGAAAACATTTTTTTATGTGAAAAAGATTTAAAACCATACGCAACATAATTTAACATGTAACCAATGCTAAGTGAATTTGAAACTTGATGTAATGTAAAAAGATGTGAAAAATTAATGGGAATCATTTGAGACGAACGTAAAACTAATTTGAACCAGATGTAATGTAAACAATAATGTTAATACGAGTGGGGGGAAAAAAATCAAACTGATTTGAAACCAGTTGTGATGCAAAGAGATGTGAATACAAAAAAATATGGAATTAGCACAAAATTGATTTGAAACCAGTTGGGCTGTAAACAGAAGTGATGCGTTGTCATGTGTCAGGCTACAGGAAGTATGCGCGACGCCCGTCCGGTTCATCTCGGACTTGATCGTCGAGGACTCGTGGAGTCACGTCTTCATGGACACCCTGGCGCCACGAGGATTTGTCAAGGTGATCTATATGCAACTATTTTCACTTTTTAGTCATGGCACATGTAATTCCCCGTGCATCCATGCAGGTGGCGTCAGTGAGGATGCAAGGTTTACTGCTGTTGGTGTTCGCCAAACAGTCGCACCTGCCTTACATCCGAGACATCCACAGCACGTACACCCGCACCGGAATCTTCGGATACTGGGTATTGACCTTAAATAATTCATTGAATTCATTTGACTCTAAATTAATTAATGAAAATATTTATTGTAGGGTAACAAAGGTGCGGTGTCGGTGCGCTTCTCCTTCTACGGCCACAAGGTGTGCTTCCTCAACTGCCACCTGGCGGCGCACATGAGCCACGCCCTGCAGCGCGTCGACGAGTTCGAGCACATCCTGGAGACGCAAGAGTTCGACACGGATGATGCACGTCGGGTGCTAGACCACAAGTCAGTCGACAACAAAAAAGAACCTCCGCCAAGGCCCGAGGATCCATTGAACTGTTGAAACTGTGTATAAATTTTCAAATGGGCACCAATTTTTTTTTTTCAAAGATGTCTATTGCCCTCATCCCTGCACACACAGGTTAGTGTTCTGGTTTGGAGACTTGAATTTCCGCATCGCCGACCACGGCCTGCACTTCCTGCGCTCGTCCATTAATGACGGACGTCTCAACCTGCTGTGGGGCAAGGACCAGGTGACACACAAACATGCACACGCACACGCACGCACGTGAGCTGATGCACTTCCTGTTCATGCAGCTGCTCACCATGAAGAAGAAGGAGGCCTTTCTGCAGGAGTTTGAGGAGGGACCCTTGAATTTCAAGCCCACCTACAAGTTCAGCCGGAACTCCGACGCCTATGACCTTGGGTAACACGCGCACACACTCTTTACATTGGCCTTTGACTGAAGATGTTGGCTGTAATCTCGCATGCCGTCAGTTTGAATGTACAAAGTAAACAAACTGCAGTTTTTAAAATCTTTTCATTTTACTTTACTTCGCTGACTTACTTAGCGGCATCAAGTTAGCTGACAAGCTAATAACAGCATAGCATTATTGTCACAGGCACCACATTCTCCCTAATTGATTAGGTTGTGATGTCATCGTGTGTGCACGTGTGTGTCTATTAGCGTTAGCACTGCAGCGCTGCCCCTAACCATGTATAGGCCCAGACCCCCACAGCGCTGCAGCACTACCCTCCTCTTCCTGCTCATCTCCCTCACCTGGGCACTGCTCTCTGTCCGGCTAGTAGACCCACCCAGGTGGGTGTCTCCATGGCAACCACCAATCCCTTTAGAAACCGGAGACAAAATGAGTTACACAATGACAAATGTGTCTCATCCCACACTTGTCGAAGCTTGAGTTATAGCTCAAATTCTGTTGCTAGTACAGAAAGTAACGAGGCCTCGCATTAGTAAGCTAGTAGCACAATGTTAGCATTGTGAATAACATGCTAACAACAGTATAAAATTATTGTACATTTGACACTTTGGAGCGGACAAAATGTGTGATTTCGATGACCGAATATCTTTATCCACTTAGCGTAAGGTTAGCATTTTGGCTAACAAGTTAAGGACAGGCCTCCATTTTGTCTTGTGTCGCCTAGCGGCAAGAAAAGGAAGCCTGGGTGGACCGACCGCATCCTGTGGCGCATCAAACCCAAAAACTCGCCATCGGAAGACGACGACGACGACAAGTTGTCGACCGCCACGGATGACAACCTGGATGAGTACCCCCTGGTGGTCAACCAGGATAAATACACCAGCGACATGAGCTATGGCGTTAGCGACCATAAGCCCGTCATGGCCAGCTTCAGCCTGGAGGTGAGAGACAAGACGTAGATTTAGCCCGAGCCATAGTGCCTCTGTCCAGTTTTGAGCTGTGATTGGGCCTGAATTCAGTGGGTGTGGCTTAGCAAAAGGTTGATTCTCCCCTGAATTTGATTGGTTTAACACTCTTGTTGCCACAGCTGAGGAAACACTTTGACACTCCGCTAGTTCACGTGTCACCTGAGGGCGTCTGGAGTGCCGACCAGGACGCTCTCCTCAACTACACCGTCCAGGAGGACTTCTTCTCCTCAACGTGGGACTGGATCGGCCTCTACAGGGTGCATCCCGGGAGGAATAAAAATTATTTTGCCTGGTGGAGGTAACAATAAACATATGCCGTGTTGTTGAATCGCAGGTTGGCTTCAAGAGCTCGAGCGACTACGAGACTTTTGTATGGGTTCGAGAGGACGAGTTGCCAGAGATTGATGAAGTCATACAGGTGATGAATTAGCATGTATCATGTAGCAAACAGAAATTGACGTCAAAGAGGCCTTTACTGTGTCTTAATATATTATTGCAACATAACATAAGCTGCTCCTTAACCTTCAACATGATCATCCTTCCAGTCTTGTGTACATCTACAGTTTTGTCCTTGACATTTTTCATCAAATATTTTTGGTTTGCTAGATCTCCGTGGATAAGGACGACATCCCTCTGCTGGGTGGACAATACGTGCTGGGCTATTACAGCACGAACATGCAGAGCATCATCGGCCTCAGTGCCAACTTCCAGGTGAATGCATCTTCTTGCGAACATTATGTAGAATGTATTGTTTCTTCTAAGATTTCTTTTGGTCAATCTTGCAGATCTTGGAGTCAAAACGTGCCGTCATGGAGGGTCTCGTGCCGGAGAACATCAATGGGCTCACCAAATAAAATGAGAAACTTAACTTTTAAGTGTCTTATTAGCCTCAAACATGATCTGAGAAGTCTTATCGTGTGATTTCAGACATACTGTAAGAAAGACTGGAAAATAAAAGCCATTAAAAAAAATTAAAAGATAATGACAATTGCAGTCTGGTGGAAAAGATAGTTCACATTTAGCTGTCCACATTAATTCAGAATAATGAGTGATTCAGTGACAAATTTATTTGGACCTACCGGTTCTTTCTTAGCACTGAATGCTGGTGAATTCTGATTAATTCTAGATGACTTCTCTTGATGTTAATTTTAAACAATGAAATTAATTATATCTTGTTTGTTTTTTTCAGTCATGTTGTGTGGCTATTATATGAATCATGTATCTATTTTGTCAACTTTTATGTGGCTGTAAAAGTGCTGGAAATCTCTCAAGTATGTAAGGATGAAAGTGATAACTGGACAACTGAATAGCATGAAAAGGAAGTTTTACATTTTGTGTTTCCCTATAATATGGAAATGTGTGGTTGATGGCAATGTTATCGAGTTCGCATAAATCACAAATGGTCTAAATAAATCCTATTGAAAATTATATTTGTTGGCATTCCATTTGAATAAAATGTTGAAATGCAAATTTTGTCATTTTCTTTCTATTGTTGTTGCTTTTGGGGGGGGGGGGGCATTTGAGGGGCACACTGTGACACAAATTAGGCAAATTAATTGTGAAACGACGCTAAAGTTAGGAGATTTAATAATTGAAAAAACCCAGAATATTTGTGTTTTGTTGTTGTCATCATTCGATATAGTTTCATCGTGATATATAACAGCATAATGACAACAAATATCTTCAAAATGGGTTATTCAACTAATTTTCCGACTTTAGGGACGAACTGTTAAAATATGGTGAAATTAATGGTGACAAGATTATCAAGTAACAAAAATTAGACCTCTTTATAATATTTTTTGTTTTATTGTCTATTACGTCGTAGTTACGTTCCACGCGACATAACAGGTGGTAGCAACCGTTGGGCGGGGGAAAAAACATTTTTATAATAATATTCTTAATCTTCCGACATTTTCTTCGTCCTTCAGTGTATTTAAAAGAAATGTTACCACTTTGAGAGATGAAGAAGCACTTCCGCATTCTACTTTCCCATGAGCACTTGCAGGGGCTCTACATGGACCTTCTTCGTCTTTTGCAACATCTTGGTAAATGTACACACGTGTGGACTTTTAACACATTGCTTCCTCGTTTAAGGTAAAGATTAATCGCATTTCGACACTAAGGCTATTTTATACGAGTTTCGACCAAGGTGTGTGAACTATTGTTGCTCAAAATAGTATCACCGTACGTGCTGTTTTGACGACTTCGTGGGCTCACACACTAGTGGCTCATGGCTAGCTACCCGAGCTAGCTTGATAGGCTAGCCCTAGCTAATGTTATAAATTTGAAGGCTGAAAAATATTTTTTCAACACAAAGTAGAGCTGACCGAATCAAATTAATCGTTAAACCTATTTGTGAGGATGTTTTGTTTTTCATTATATTTTTTTGCGGCTTCCGTAGTGCATAGTAGCGATTTTTTTCCCAGCTAAGAAGCAAAAAAACACTAGTTGCATAATTGTACCATTATATGTAAATAAAAAGTAATCTGTTTAGCTGCTGCATGTTAATACGCGGGTGGAAATAGACTTACTGGTTTGAAAGCTATTTTTGTATCAGCATATAACATATGGGTTTCAGGTAAATAACTACAGACTGTTAATCAATATAAATATATTGGACTATTGATTGACTCTAACCTTTCCTTCAAATTTCTGGCAAAAGGCATCTGAAGATGAGCGAGGGTGTGGAACGGCTCCTGATCCAGTTCCAGGACGAGAATGGGGAGATTCTGGGCTCTCCTTTCGACCTTCCTGTCGACGTCACGCAGGAGAAACTGCAACTGGTCTGCAATGCATTGCTGCAGAAGGTACACATACACGTGACCGGAAGTTGCACATACAAATGAATATAGACTTTATTCAAAATGTCTTCATCCTCGCTTTTAGGAGGAGGCGGTGCCGCTGGCATTCTTCGCCCGTGGTGACACAGAAATCGTGTCCAGCCTGGCTGTCTGCATCAAGGAGCTGGCATGGGAGACTGAGCAGGTGCTGCCGGTGGTGTACCAGCCCCAGGCTGTGTTTCGGGTGCGAGCCGTCACCCGCTGCACCAGCACGCTGGAGGGCCACACTGAAGCCGTCATCTCCACTGCTTTCAGTCCCACCGGCAAGTGAGTGCCTCGTGAAAGGGCCTCGTGTTACATGGATACAGTTATATAATGTAATGTTCTATGTTAATGCCGTTTATACTGAACCGTAACTGAAAAGTTTTGTATTTTGGTTATCAGATATTTGGCCAGCGGTTCCGGTGACACCACAGTGCGCTTTTGGGACTTGATGACCGAGACGCCGCATCACACTGCCAAAGGTATGCTCGCCGCTCTATGCTGTATAAGCTAAGATAAAGTTAAAATCTTAGCATAGCACGCTAACTTTTAATATTTTATCTGAAATAGGTCACTCACATTGGGTTCTAAGCATCGCCTGGTCGCCTGATGGCAAGAAACTTGCGTCGGGTTGTAAAAACAGTCAGGTGACTTGGCAAAAAACACACATGCATACACACCAGTCACACATATATTTTTTATTATTATTATTTCTTTTTATAGATCTTTCTGTGGAATCCAGTGACAGGCACACAAATTGGGAAGACGCTGACCGGACACACAAAGTGGATCACTTGGCTCTGCTGGGAACCTCTTCACCTGTAAAAATGCCACAAATTTGGCTTGCTTGAACCCGCAAGTCACCCTTTGGAATCTGCTGACGTCCCAATACTTTTGCCCGTATGTGTGTCAATCACTGAACAGTCTTTTGTTTTCGCCAGCAACGCTGAGTGCCGCTACCTGGCGAGCAGCTCCAAAGACGGCGCGGTGCGCATCTGGGACGTGGTTCTTGGCCGCTGTGACAAGATCCTGACGAGCCACACGCAGTCGGTCACATGCGTCAAGTGGGGCGGCGACGGGCTGCTGTATACGTCATCGCAGGACCGGACTATCAAAGTGTGGCGGGCCAAAGACGTGAGTCCCGCCATCGGGCCTTACGGGAAAGAGCGACCGTGAACGAGCCTCCTTTTGTTGTCTTTTAGGGCGTCCAATGCAGGACACTGCAGGGCCACGGCCACTGGGTCAACACGCTGGCTCTAAGCACCGACTACGTGCTAAGGACCGGCGCTTTTGAACCGGCCAGTGCCACCGTGAACCCACAAGACCTCACAGGATCGCGTAAGAACATAAAATGTCATGTTTACATAAAAAAAATATATATATGAAAGAAAAGAAGTTGGTTGAGGAGCTTAATTTAAACGCAAGTAGTCATTTGGGATTTTTTTCCTATTTGTATAAAGAGAGTGAATTCTAACATGATGTCTCCTCCTAGTGGAGGAACTTAAGAGCAAAGCCTTGCAGAGATACAATAATGTTCGGGTATGTATGTTTTTTTGTTTTTTTTGTCACTCTCAAATTTTATATTTGTACATACTTTAAAAAAAATGAAGAAATGACGTGTTACGTTCCGGTCCCACAGGGTTCCAACCCGGAGCGCTTGGTGTCAGGTTCAGACGACTTCACCTTGTTTCTGTGGAATCCCGCCGAGGAGAAGAAGCCTCTTGCCCGTATGACGGGCCACAGCGCCCTGGTCAACGAGGTTCTCTTCTCTCCGGACACCCGCCTCCTGGCCTCGGCCTCCTTCGACAAGTCCGTCAAAATCTGGGACGGTCGTACCGGCAAGTAAGTAGTACCGCTGTTAACCACTCTGTGGCACTGTCTGCTAAACTAACGCCTCTGTCACCCGCAGGTACTTGATGTCCCTCCGTGGCCACGTAGGTCCCGTGTATCAGGTGGCGTGGTCGTCCGACAGTCGGCTGCTTGTGAGCGGCAGCAGCGACAGCACGCTCAAAGTGTGGGATGTTAAGAGCGGGAAGCTCAACATGGATCTTCCCGGACATGCCGATGAGGTGAGGGATCTTTGCCGGGAAGTGGTATGGGATGAAGTTCCCGCAAATTGACTTTTGTTGTTCTTGGTTTAGAAAATGTTTGGACTAAAGAAATGTCCTAAATCCCTTGTTTATATTTTGATGTTTACAAAAAAATATAGATGATTTTTTTTCAGGGTAATATGATTTATTGAATGTGTATTTTATTTTTTACAATATGTACTTTATGTTTTTAAATATCATAAAATATTTAACACATTTAATATTAAAAATATGCATGTTGTATCTCGAAATATCCTATATATCGAGAGTCCTAAATGCTGTACTTTTTCCACTTATGTATATATATTTTTAGATTTTAGTGTAAAAAAATAAAACAAAATATACTGTTTATAAAATATATATATTCTTCCAGATATCATTTACAAATATACAAATATAAAAAAGTACTGTGATATTTTAAAGATCTGAAGTTTCCGCAGGTTGTATTTGTTTTTAGATTGTAATATTAAAAAAAGCGATTTTGATCAAAATAAAAATAATATATTCTATGTATAAAATACATTTTCCCAGCTTGTTTTTAGATGTTGATACAGTGTATAAATGGATTAAAATATTTTTTTAATGTATACATTTCAAAATACATGTATTTTTTAAATCAAGCATATAATTGAACTACTTAAACATCTGACATTTACACAACAATAAACACTAATTGTGGGAATGCTAGAGCATAATGTTCAGTGGCGCATTTGGTAAATTGCCTTGTCCAGTAACCCGGAGGTTGTGGGTTCAAATCCCACTTCCGACTGTAAAAGGCCCATGATTATTTAAAGCGACTCAAACCTTACATTAAGGGCTGGCCCGATGCGTACGTATTGTTAAGCCCTCCATACTGTATGAGTGTGGAAGCTGACTGTTTGCATTCATGCAGGTGTTTGCTGTGGATTGGAGTCCCGACGGACAACGAGTGGCCAGCGGCGGCAAAGACAAATGCCTTAGAATGTACGCAAAAGTACCCGCGAGACCTCTTCCATCTTTTCAGATTAAACATTCTGACTTGTTTTTTGGTTGTCTTTACAGATGGAGAAGATAATGGCCACTACCTCCATTGTGATCTGAGAGCTGGGGTAAATGTGCTTTATAATCAGTTTGGTTTGAAAAAGCAGCGTCATGGCAACTCATTGCCAAAAAAACAAGGTCAGAATATGAAGACTTTGCGTTGGGTGCTATGTGTAGTTGACAGGTGGGACTGCTTACAACTTCCCCCACGCTCTCAGCGTTTAATCTCCTCCATTGTCGAAGCCTCAACCTGCGGATTGTCTCAGAACTGCCATGAACTCGCACGCACCCGACCCTCCCTCTATTAAACATGTACACCACAGATTTTCCATTTGACACAACTTTTATTACACCATAAAAACATCCATTTATTTACCTTATGTGTGTTTTTTTTTTTTTTAACAATCGCACAGTATCACAAACACACACACACACACAAATGGGAGGATCATGTTTTTAGTTTGGCAACAAAAAAAATGGGACTCTGAAGGCTTCATCTGTGCAAGGCAGAGTGGTTTTTAAATACTCGATTTGTTTCCTCACTAAGCCTTTCGAGTGTACGTACGATTCTCTAGTTCTTCAGGTAAACATGAAATTTGACAAATGAGGTAACATTAACAAAACATGAAAACACCCTTGATCGGAATTGAAGCCGCGGACAGCGATGATAATATTTACCTTTTTTAAAAAAGCAGCATGATTCAACATAAAGGTGATAAAGTTTGAGATATTAAAGCTACGTGTGCTAATTAGCTTTGTGAAGTAGCCCAACAAGGAACGGAACGAAACAGCTGGACTTAGCAATTGGCTGATTAAAAATAAAATAAAAGCGTGAATCAAGCATTGATGAAATGTAACAAAAAGTGCAAGATTTTTCTAGGTTTTGGCTGTTTGTGTATTTCTAACCATCATGGCTGTTAGCATCAAACGGGATAGCTTGACTTAGCATGTGGCTAACAAAAAAAAAGCAGCCCAAAAACCTGTTAGCATCAAACCAGACCGCTGGCCTTCCTGTGTGTGCGTTTAACAGTCTGCCACCATTTTCTCTCAATTTTTCTTGCCTGAAACCAGAGAGACATTTGTGGTTTCAGTACTTAGCGTTAGTGCTTACCCACATCCGACAAACAGTACTAGGAACTTGGTAAAAACCCGAAATGGACCAATGTTTTGGGACAATCAAATTAATTGAAAATGATTTTTTCTTATTTACTTAGACATTTTGGATTATGCGTCTAACCTACTGGGAAAAGTTTGGGTTAAATAAGTACCCCAGCCCACAGAGAACTGCTATTTTGTTTGTCCCAATACTTTTGTCCACCAAATATCCCTTTTTTGGACTCCGCTTAGGTGCCTCAAAAGTAGTCTTTTTTTTTTTCTCCCTTTGTTGCTCTTCAATGGTTAATACTCCATCGTCATGTTTTAGTGCTGGAAAATGTTCCTAAAACATGTGGAAGTGTCTGAACCGGTGGTTTACAGAAGGATTTGTCTTGTTTTAGTGCGAGTCCTAACTGGTCCTCCCTACTGGGTCTTCCACACGTTGTTGAGCAACTTGACCACCTCCTCGTAGATGACGAAGACAATGGCCACGTCCAAGCACACGCGCCCCAGCCGGGGAACGGTCCCCTTGTAGAACCTTTTGAGACGGGATGGAACCACAAACCATTAGCCAGCAGTTAACTCGTAACTCATCAAGAGAAGAACTGAGGCAACTCGAAGAACTGAAGCAACTCACGCTTGCGGTCCTTCCTGCTTGAGGATCTGGAAGGCGCAGTCTGCTGTGTTCTTGTAGCGATGGGCATCCAGACCCTTTAAAACATGGTCTTCAGACACCCTCTTAAGTTTAAACAACCAATGTCCCAACTGACCTGCATTCTGGTCTTGACCACATCCAGTGGAGTGTTGCCGAAAACGCTGGCGGCCCCCGCTGTGGCTCCGAACATGGCCGTGACAATCGGGTGCATTTCCTTTCTGGGATCGTCACCTTTCACGGGGGACCAAAATGTCAGTCTAAATACGTGCAAGACCAGCAGGTTTCTGAACTTTGGACCAAATTTGGTGACTCGCAGGTCAGTGCAAGACACTTCAGTCCTGGTGGTCTGTGACTGTCAAGTCATTCCTTCTTTCCCGAGTGGACTTGTTTGTAAACTGAAACCTTGTTGGTCCCTAGTCTGGGTGGGACTAAGCAAGGCGAGCTACAAACTTCCAATTTGCAGAATTGTGAAAAAGCCAAGCCTTTTGTGATAAAAATCCATTGTATCTTCCGGAGAAGGACCAGACCCTAGTCCTGGTTGATCTTGTGTTACTAACCCAGTTTTGCGCAAGCTCTACAAGGTCTCTTGTCAGATCCTGTCATACTTAAGCGATAACATGAGAGATGTCCTCCATCTTTTGTTAGCTACTTTTGGGAATAGGAAAGCGATAGTATCTGCAGGACAAGAATCAGAGCAAAGCACTGACTTAGGGCACAAGGTATTAGTCATTCGTACCTTTGTACCAATTACGTAGCGCGTTCATCACGTAAAACCGGATGGCCTGATTGGTGCCCTGCTTGAGCACGGTCGCCGTCAGGCCTTGATAGGTCCCCCGGACACCTAAGGAGGGGGGAAACCAGATGAAGCTAATGGCTATAACAGTCGTCACCCGGGCTCGTCTTGGAAGTCCTACCTTGCTCTCTGATGATCTCGCTGACGCCGTGAAAGAAACCCCGGTAGCGAGGCCTCATCGAGCACTGGTCGTGAATCATCTTCACCTGCAAGGGGAGGGCCACCGAAGCAGTCACATGAATGTCGCCGTCGTCCAAACTTGGCCACCCACCTTGAGCGTCTCCATGGGACAAACGATGACGATGGCCTCGGCGATACCCGCCCCCAAGCCGCACAGGAGGCTGCGCGTGTTGTCCAGTCGGCCCGTGGCATCTCGCATTGGGTTGCTGAGGATCTCGAAGGTGCCAAATCTGCAGGGAGGTGAGGAGTAGGTCAGGTGAGTATTCCTACTTAGTTGTTTTCTTATACAGTCTTGTGTTTACCTTCGGCAAGGTTTGTTTGCAAACGAGATTACATTTTGGTGAACATTTTTAGCAAATAATGGGAACCTTTGGGTCCTTTCACAAACATCCTGAGTTTGCTTGGACGTTGCGCGAGTGAAAACGGATCCGAATCAGGATCGGCGTTCCTTGACAACAATCTGCCAAAATCCACTTGGAACACAAATCAAACCTGATGGCCGACTTGGGGATGGAGCCATAGAGCAGCGAGCTGAGCCCTCGGTACAGGCCTCTGAGACCGTGATCTTGCACAGTCAGCTTCACGCAGTCACCTGACAACAACGGCGACATTTAGACAAGCCCGGACAGGAAGTGGCCAGTCGGCAGCGTCCTGGTGCGACCTACCGATGCCCCGGTAGCGCGGCGGGTTGGCTCGCTCGTCCAGCTGCAGCTGAGTCTTGACGTACTCCGTCGGGAAGGTGATGCAAATCTCGATTCCGCCCGCGATCCCACCTAAGAGGAGAATTTGGGGAAATTGGCAAAGAGTTCAAAAACCCCCAAATTGTCACATTTGTTTCATGGAATTGTTAGTTTGGTGAATATGATATTACTTATGTGCTAGGTCATAATCATAATCGTTCAATCGGTCTGATGCTATGGTATGAAACCAATAATTATAATAATAATAACCAAAAAAGAAAAAGGAACATTATTTATTTCAAATTATTTCTGGCATCAATGCAGACGCTATGCTACATGAGCATCACTGCTGGATTTCCTCTGACCCAGTTTCTCTTTAATATGCGCCAGCTTGTGCACAAAGCAGCTCTGCGGCCAATGCAATCGGCTCAATTAAGCGTTTAAAAAAAAGAAGAAGAAAAAAACGGCGGACCTGCTAGGATAGCCTTCCCAGGATGCGTGATCTTCCTCCCCGCTGCCGCCGCCGCCAGACTCCTCCTGGCCGCGTATGAGCGCCCCGGGGCCGGCGCAGGCGAGAGCGTCGAGCCGGGCCAAGCTCTCCGCCGCCGGCCGCCGCTGTCGCCGTCTTCGCCCGGGACAGAGAGCTTGTCGAGCGGCATGGTGGTGGAGAGAAGCCTCCGTTGTAACGACAAAAACAACAAGACGGGCGAGGGCGAGCCAACAATGTGTGGGGACTGGGGAGGGGTGGTCCGGGTGGTGGTGTCAGTATGCAAGGCAGTGGGTCAGCCGAACGGGCCACGCCATTGGCTGGGGTGGCGTGGATCGGTCACGTGAGCTGGCGCTGTCTCGGTGGACCAATGAGAAGGAGGATGCTGATTTTTAACGATGTTCCGGTCTGATAAACAGCACCAGCAGACAGACAGTATGACGTCGCTATTTATACCTACAAGGTGACTTTATTGTGAAAAAATATATAAATTAAATTAATCTAAAAAAAATAGAGATGCATATAAACAAATTTTCCACAAAAAAAATAATAATTCAGACATACACTTGTAATATACTTTCAATTAAACAATATATTAATATTTAATGTTAAAATGTATATTTTTTTAAAAAGGAAATAAAGTTAAATGTGGACATTCTCTAAAATTACGGTATAGTGCAATTTATGTACTTTATATATTTAACCAATTTTATTACGTTTACTTTGAATAATTTTCTTGATTGAAAAAAAGATCGAAAAAAAACTGTTTATTATACTTAATGCACTCTTAGCAAGAGAAACACAATGATATATATTACTATAAATAAAACTATTTTCGTCCCCAAATGAAATTAATCTATAATGAAAAAAATGAGGTAAAATCAGAAATAACCATGTCATTTTGTTTATTGTATACCAGTATCAATTTCATTCACTATTTATTTATTTATTTATTTTATTTTAGCGCGAGTGATGATGCGTTTGGATGCTGCACGACAAAAATCCTAATTGTTGGGTTTGCGCAGCCCGTCAAACTGGAGACACTTTGTCTGCAAAAAGAAGCACAACACATTAGGTCAAATGCAGTGTGAGCAATGTGTAGTATGTACAACTCCTAATGGCATGCATGGCTAATATCGTGCAAAATTCCACGTCGACAGAAATAAAATGTTCCAAAAGTATCTGAATGTTGCTAATGTGACTTCCTGCATGACAGTGCACCTTCATCCGGGTATGCACCAAAATGTCATCCTCACCCCAAACCACAAATTAGGCTTATTCGATTTGATTCCACAGTGCAAGTGTCCTAATATTGTGACGTGTGTGCGTGTTGTCAACCTCGTGCCAACTGAGCGTGTCAGCGGGCAGTGCCAGGTGGCAGTGGGGGCACGCTTGCTGCGTCTGCTGCTGCTGCTGCTCATCATCTGCCCCGTCGGGTGTCCCTCTGTACCCCAAACCAGGTCCCTCGCTACCCCACAGGGGACTACACGGCGCGTGCGAGGACCAGGCCACGCCGAAGTGGGGGCGAGGGTCCGTCTGGTAGTTCATCTTCTGGCCGCCAGAGGGCGGCAGAGACAAAGAATCTGAATCCTGCTGTAACACCCAGATGAGTATCAACATATTTCCGGAATAAAATGATGCTGTTTATTTCATTGTATTTATTTATTTGTCTATTTTTATATAAATTTGGTCACCTGCGCCGCTCCAGGGTGATACTCTGGATCAAGAGATCTGAGACAGTACCAGCACGGTTCTGACGGTCCGTCTGCACAAAAGTCACCATGGAAACAGGAGCAAAAATGACATACAGTATTTGCTTACGTAAGAACTGTTATGACAATATTCGCAGGAATGTATTCTGTATTCACTGATATTACTGTGGCTTATTAAGCTTTGTTTCGACGTCTCCATTGACTGTATATCCACGTTTATATTATACTGCCCCCGTGTGGCCAAGGTGTTCACACAAGAAGGAGCAGCACAATTCCCATTGAACTCAAGCAAAAATTATATGGTAAAAATGGTTTAATTATTTACAATCTACTTGTGTCATTACAAAAACGATGGTATGTGGTTTTACCGAGTATGTTGGAGGAATGTGACTGCAATACCACGGGGGTCAGCTCTTCCTCTGTTGGTGGGGGGCACAGCGGGGGGGCATCACTCTGCATGTCAGTGCCCTCGGCAGTGTCATCTTGTGAAATCGCTGTGTCATTGACCTGCAAAAAACTTAAACTTTTATTTCCCAAAATTTATTTGAGCCTTTTCAATGAGTCAATATTTTTCAGCACATTTATTTTAGTGTGTTTATGTTTTGCTTTTTTTTTTTTTTTTTTCATGTTTTAACATTTAAAAAATATATATATATTTTTGGATTACAGTTTTTAAAAAAAAATTGTCTAAACATTTATTCCTCGAATTGCATTCGTCAATCAATTGTACTTTAAACGCAAATTCCAAAAATCAATCAATATATTTAAGTCATTTATTAGATTTCTGTAAATTATTTAAAATTACATGTTGAATTAAATATAATGCATATTAAATTACAGTGTATATTTATTAAATATTTTTTAATAATAGTAAAAAAATATGCATAAACTGTGCTTTTTTTGTTATTCTTATCCATTTATCAAACCTGACCTCTGCCTCTCCTTCACAGGCCTCGCTTTGGGCCCGTCCTCCTCTATCTTCTGCTTCCTCTGGTTCTCCTATTCCTGAGAGCTTTTTGAACCTGCCTCTGGTCGTGTCAGCCTGGTTGAAGGCGATCGCGCTGAGGTGAGACACAGTCATTAAACCCCCCCCCCTCGTCCTCTCACAAAATGCCCCACTAGAAGCTTATCAGACGGGTCAAATCAGACGCCAAGGAGGCCCACCTTTCTTCCTCGCTGCATCCCTGCATGCCTTCTCCTGCTATTCTGTGGGGTCTTTGTCCCTGCACTTGACTGCGTGAAACAGAAACTACAGGTGTTCAATATTTGATGCGAGCGAATGGCTCACAAGCAGCTCGCTGTAAAGACTCACAGAGGGTCCAGGCTCGGGTGTCCTCCCGCTTTGGATGTAAATAATCTGGAGGGGAGCCGTCCCAAGGCATCATTCACACACGGCAAATGTTTTGCAGTTTCACATCTTTTTACAGTTTTCTTGCTACCTAAATGACAAGAGTACATTGTTATAGATTTTGGATAATAGTATGTTATTAAAAAGTTGACACCTATGTGAAAAGATGCAAAAATTAAGACAGAGATGCAAAAAAACTAACATGACTCTTAATTTTTGTATTTGTCCACTAGATGGCGCCTACATATAAAAACACATGCTACATAATAATCAAATGAGTACACTTTCAAATGATATTCATCAACTACACTGTTAGCATTATTTCCAAAACTAACGTGGCTATTTCTGCATTGTGCTCTTGCGGCTCTTTTTCTGAAGGACAAAGTTCAGTACAGGACAAAGTGTTGCTGCCTTGGCTGTTGAGACATAGTAACTTCCGCGAATACGTCACGTCAAACACTCTAATGCAATGCAGTGGTTGATAGGAACCGGGCTGGTCCGTGAATAGCTAAACGAGCGAGGTGTATAATTGGTGCCTATTATAAATATGGAATATATATACATTATATATACATATATATATATATATATATATATATATATATATATATATATATATATATATATATAATGTTTCCCCAAAAAAACTATGAATCCCTCCCACCCACCCATCCCCGAACCCCAAAAATAAAAAATAAAAAAATAGGAGGGGGGGGGGGGGGCTCCATAAATAGGTGAAACAACATATAACAAGGTATCATTATTAAGATTAAAGAAAACCAAAAAGAAAAATAAATACAAGTATGGAATAAAACATATTTTTTTTAAACTGACCCCCACCCACCCATCCCCTGAACCCCCCAAAAATGTATATAATTTTTTTTAAATATAAAATTGGGGGGAGAGGGGGGCAATCCATAAATAGGTGAAACAACATATAACAAGGTATCATTATTAAGATGAAAGAAAACCAAAAATAAAAATAAATCATCTTACAACAAATAATAACTTTATTAAAAATGCTTTTGAAGTGCATCAACTTGGATGAAAGTTTTAAAATGAATAAATATGAGCGCCACTACCACCTACTGCCAAAGTCAAAAATCTGTCCTACTGACACCCATTGACCCCAGCCCACCCTTCCACATCCCTCCTCAACACACGCACACACACACACACACATTTGTTTCTGTCTCCACTCTGATGCGGCGTCGAGGCAGCCATTTGCAAAGCACAATCAACTAAATTACACAGCCAGCCAGTTGCTGCTTTCAGGGTCATTGTGCAGAACTGCAATATGTGTGTGTGTGTGTGTGTGTGTCCTCTAAGTGCACGACAGGTAGGTAGGTAGTAATTGGAGTGATCCCCCCCCCCTCCCTATATATGTGTGTGTGTGTTCGGTGGGAGGAGGACGACGCCGGGAACATAAGTGGCGATGACTCACCACCAGTCTATTGTGCCAGCAGTGCAGCAGCAAGAGTGCTTTTCACCCCGTTCGCCTTCCCTTGCTCTCGCTCTCTCTTTTTTTTTTTTATTATTTCAACAAGAAATGCGTGATGAAAGGATCAAGAGAGGCGGGAGGGGAAAAAACAGGAGAGTAAACTGGGGTGTGGGAATAACAGGCAATGAACGAAGGTGGCGGATGAGGAGGGGGGGGGGGGGACGCATATATGAGAGACAAAAGGCAAGATGGAGGCCTTCTTCACTGCTCTTAATGGTCGCTGAGAGCTGCCTTGATGAAGCGTAATATGTCCAAACAGCCAAATAGCACAGAAAAAGATGTTTGATGGTGTGCCCCCCCACCCACCCCCCTCTCTCTCTTATCAGAAGTAGGCAGCACACACAACCTCACAAAGCAACTGGACAAAACATTAGGAACACCCAAGATCCAATATGAGAGTTCTTATATGGCAATTCTGCCTTAACATTTATATTAACTCATTCACTGCCATTGACGGCTATAGACGTCAAAAATTCATTTGAACTATTTCTATTAGTTTAACATTTTTCCCCCCACTTTTGCTAACAAGTGTGAAAACCTACAATTTTTTTTAAATTGTACATTTAAACTGATATAAAATTTGTGATTAATGGTGAGTTAATTAGTAAAGTCATGCGATTAATAAAAAAAATCTAATTACTTACATGACTTCAATAATTAACTCACGATTTTATATCTAAATGTACAATATATTTTTTAAGGTTTTCATACTCTTAACCAAAATGGAAAAAGAGGAAAACTAATAGAAATGGTTCAAATTAATTTTTGACATCTATAGTCGTCAATGGCAGTGAATGAGTTAATAACATATTTGCATGTATAGAATACACCACTTGACAGTGGACATAACATTAGGTACACCTAAGACCCAATTATAGAGCTCTTGCATGATCATTTTAACTTTAAAATGGTAATAATAGTATATTTTTGACTCATTGGACACAACATTAGGTACACCCGAGATCTAATAGATGGCTTAACATAATTATAAATGAAAAAATGTCATATATAGCTTATTTTTCACTTCATCTTGCAAAGCTTAGTATACATATCATGAGTGAGATGTTCCCTCCCTCTTCTAGGATTATTATTTTTTTTTTTGCCAGTAATCTTCAAATCTTTTGTCATTTCCTCAGCGCTTGTACAGTACACCGGTGTCAGCGTATAAGGCGCCGCGCTGTCGCGATAAGATGGGAGAAAGGGAAAGTTAAGGAGTTCTTTATTATTGAATTAAGCGTCGAGGATTTCACGCCGGAAAAGCCGCAGCGGACATTTTAGATAAGAAACAGCACGGTATCGGCACCAGGGGAGGTCCGACGGGACGCAAGGTTTTCAACGATTCATTCTGATGATTAATTCAGTCTATTTTTTTCCAAAATCCAACCATTTTTATCCATCTCAGGGGGCGGCCATTTTGCCACTTGCTGTCAACTGAAGATGACATCGACGTTGCTCGGGTAACAACCAATCACAGCTCACTCAGCTTCAGAAAACAGGTGAGTTAGGACAAGTAAAGTTTCTCATCTTAATGAGAAACATAACAAGGAGCAATGATGATATTAATTTATATGTTTTTGCTATTTTAGTTTCTTTGTGTTTTTGCATATTAGCATAGTAGCATAACTGCCCAAGTCAGTTTTTAACGTGACCAAAACTGTTAAATGCCTGATTTGTTGTCATCATGTAATGTCTGAAACAGGTAAACAATATTTGAAGGTTTAAAAAAAATCCTTGCGTTTGCACCGGGCCAAACAATCCGATTATCTTTACGGGTGTTGTTGTGGTGGCCACAGATTGACCCCCAGTGCAGATGGTTTCTCATTTCCATGTCTTTTTTATGGGATGAAAAATGTTTGGAAGTGAATTGAATCACAAAACACGAAATGTGAAGTCGGATATTTAACTTGTGTGTGTGACAGTGACATAAAAATGACTCATTTTAGCGTCACATCGTTGCAGTGTCGAGGTTGCAAGTCAGTGCAATGTCCTTTAAAGTAATGTGTGTGTGTGTGTGTGTGTGCGAGCGCTGTCCTGCAGATGGATGACTCATGCGCCAATCACGACGCGTCAATCACCGCCTCCTTCCTTCTTTCCTTCCTTCCTTCCTTCCGTCCGCCTTTTGTTCCCTTTCCGTGGCGCCTTCCCAACATCCACGTTAACATTAACCATCAAATTCCGTTTTGTACCAAGATAGACAGCAGGAAGCCATGAAAAAAAATCAGCTTTAATAAAATAATTGCTTTTATTTATGTTTTTTTTTTTGAGGATAGTATAGCAAAACTAGTGGTCATCATCGTCATGCTGTTATGTACACATTGCACGGGCATGTTTTTTTTTATTTCACACTGTACATGTTACAATGCTAAGGGTGACATCAACGACAAACACTCGTCCGGACAGATGGCGTCACCAGGCCTTCCTCCTTGTTTTTTTTTTTTTTTAATGTTTATGTTCACAGTTTTAATGAGAGAAGACAGCCATCTTGAATTCTCCACACTGTTTTATTTTTTTCCCTCATTTTTTTTTCTTTTTTTGAAGATGCAAGTAGAAAGACGTGCATGGTTTTTTTTGTTGTTGTTTTCTTTTTCTTAAATAGCACAATCCCTGACACTTCCCCCACCTGACCGCAAACTCGTCGCTAAATTTCTTTAGGAAATGAAGAAAAAACGATTGGTCCTCCCTTCCCACCCAGCCCACTTCTGCGGCGGCGGCGGTGGTGGCGGCGGACTTCAAGTATTTTTAAAAAAAGAAAAAGAAAAGTAAAGTGGTAAGCGGGCCCTCGTACCAATATTCACATGATAAACCCTCAAAGTGATCAAACTTTAATGTCACGTTCTGCTCACATTAGATGGTATAGGGGGGTCGGGGGGTGGGGGGGTGGGGGGGATGAGTTCACCCTAAATGGCTACTTCAAATCAAAATGGTTTTCAGTTTGAGGCATGGGTCCTTCAGAGTTTTTCATGCAGCCTGTTATGACAGACATGTCGGCCCAGTTTCAAGAGAATTGGTGAAATTGGTAAATTTTTTCCCCCACCTTATTTTCCCGGAGGAGCTACTTCATAAATATGGCTGCTTTGAACCAAAATGGCCGACTCCCTGATTGATTGCGGGCATGGGTCCTTAAGACTTTTTTTGTGACGTTACAATAGACATGTCCACCAAATTTAAAGTCAATTGGTGAAACTAATGTTGGGGGACTAATGCTAATTTTTTTTGTACAACTTAGCTACAGAGTAAAAATGGCTGCTTCAAACTAAAATGGCCGACTTCCTGTTCAATTTTGAGCATGTTTTTTTTTTAATGCATCCTATTAGGACAGTGATTTTGAGTCATTTGGTGAAACTGATGTCAGGACTATTTTTTTCACCAGCATACTTGAGTTCTCAATAATTTCAAAGCCCCTAAAAAATGGATTTATGGATCGAAAACAATGAATGCCCTAAAATCATGGATGCAATACAGCAAAAAAAACAACATATGAACCATAATGCTAAAAAAAAAAAAAGGCGTAAAAATGCATCTAATCAGGTCACAACAATGATGGCGAAACCTCGGCCCACCACATCTGGAAGTGTTTTGTGCTTTGGGGGGGTCGGCGGGGCTTCATGACGAGACTAAGGCAAAAATTCAGGGGAAAAAAAGCAAGAAATGTGTGTTTGTGGCACCTATTTTTTTTTTTTTATCCCCCCCCCGCCCTCAAATTGTAAAGGCACCTGCACACATCTGATACAACCAAAGGTTTGTTCGTTTTTTGTGTGTGTGTGTGTGTGTGTGTGTGTGTGCGTGTGCTATGTAACATGTTGTAAACATGGTTCCCGTGACGCTGTAGAAAACCTGAATGGAGGCGGACGTACGCCGCCCTGTGTTCACAATGTAAACATGGCGGTGTGCAGGATTACTTCCCTCACCCCCCACATTCTCTCATCCCTTCCTCTGAACCTTCTCGACAACAAAAACAAAAAAACAAATACAGTGGATTAAAACAAACTGGAATCTCATTCCCGGACTGCCCAATTGACATTTTTTAGCCTCGCGCTATTGCCGCCCCCACCCGTGGGTCCACAAAAAAACAAAAAAAAAAACTGTCCATCAGTACATTCTGCGCTTCATGTAGATCCTCTCGATAAAGTTCTCCAGCTCCTCCTCACTGTCCAGCTGAGGCACCAGGCCGTCTTCCTCGTAGTCATCCCGCGGCGTGGCCGGCGGGTAGTAGAAGGGGGGCCGCCTGCCTCTCCGGGGCGGGGCCAGGGGTTTGGGGGGCGGCGGCGGCTGGTAGGTCCGTGGGTGGGGCAGGATATAGTTAGAGATGTAAGGGCTGTCGGGCAGGCGGGGCGCCGGCCTCTGCCTCCAGCCCTGACCCCGGTTCTTGCCCTGACCCCTGTACCTGCGCCGAGGGCCCTGCGGGTCAAGATCCTGGGTGTTGAAGGGCTGGTCTCGGGCTGCAGGGGGCTTGCCGTAGTACTGCGGCTTGGGGTAAGGGAAGTAGACGGGGTAGTAGGCCCGGTATGGCTTCTGGTAGTACGGGTAGGACGGGAAGGCCAGGAACTGTTTCTGGGGTTTGTACCAGTAGTCGACGGGGGTCTGGGGCTGGTACCAGAAGTCCTGCTTGCGCGACTTGCTTTTGTCCTTCTGCCACTTCTTCATGGATTTGTAGGAGGCCTTGTAGGGGGCTTTGAAGGGGGCTTTCTTGGGGTTTTTGGAGGCCGTGTAGTGGTAGACCGGCGGCGCCGCCAGAGGGGGAGGCACCAGGGGCCTGAAGCGGGGCACCACGGGCAACGCGGCGATGGCGGGGAGCTGCTGCTGGAGTTCTTTCCGCTTCTTCTTCTTCTCCTCCACGTCGCTGATGATCTCGATGACGTCGTCGGCCGGCAGGTGCAACTTGCTGCTGATCTCGATGAGCCGATCGATCATCTGCTGGTCCAGGTCGTCCTCGTCCTGATCGGGCAGGAGGACTTCCTCGGAGCGCTTGTCCTCGGCGGCGTTGCTGCTCTTCTGCCGCGGCTTGAGGAAGGCCTGCTGCTTGCGGCCCATGTACTGGAGCAGCATGTCGGAGGCCACGTCGGCCAAACGCTGCTCCTCCTCGCGGGCCCGCTCGGCTTCCTCCTGCTGCCGGAGCACCTCCTGCTTCTCGGCCCGGGCCCTGGCCTCCTCCTCCATGCGGGTCAGGCTCTCGTCCTCCTCCTCCACTTCTTCCTCCGGCTCGCCGCCCTGCTCCTCAAAGTCGTCCATGAAGTTGCCGCCCTTGAGGGCGGCCGAATTCCCCTGCCAGTGGAGTTTCTTTCCCGCTCGGGCCAACTGCGTGTTGTACGCCTTGTAGCCCTTCAGGGGTGGCAGGATCTCATTGTCTTGGAGGCCCAAATCAATGTTCTGGAAGTAGCCGCGGATTTTGCGCTGCAGGGAGCCCACTTCCCCGAGGAAGCTTTCAACCGATGCCTTCTCCGGGAGGTCCTCAGCCGACAGCCCGCGATCCCGCTCAAAGTCTTGGATAACCTGATCAGTCTCAGACTGCCTCCTGATCTCGTTGATCTCCACCAGGCTCGAGGACGCCTCCTGACTCGCGTCCCCTTCCTTTCTGGCGTCCCCCTCCAGGCTCTCACCCCCCTCCCCCGGCCTGTCCAGAGCCTGCAGGAGAACGGCAAGCACCTGCGCGGGGTCAGATCCAAGCTCCGGCTGCTTGTCCCCGTCCAGAGACGTGTTGTTGTCTTCGCCCTGGGGTGGCGGAACGAGCACCGTCTCCTCCGCCGTCCCTCTGTCCCCATATTCGGCCCATGCGGGGGCAGCGTCGGCGGCCAGCCACAGAGTGACGGTGAGCAGGAGCAATAGGATGAGGCGAGCTGAGGGAGGGGCGTGATGACTGGTCATGACCATGCAGGGCAGCCAGGAGGGAGGCGAAGCACCTGCGGGGAGGGGGGCACACAAGACGCATAGGCCAGGAGAATTAGACTAAAATACAAATCGGGGTGGGGGGGGAGGGTGTTTTCCACTGAACAAAAGTGACCGAATGAATGCAAAAAATCATCTCTCTGGGATATGAATCTCACTCTTTCCAAAGCCATTCGAGCATTTCGCAATGAGGATGGAATGTTTGAATTTCGATATTTTTAAGTGCACCGTCGCTTCTTAAGCCACACGGAAATTATCTCTAATTTCTCAACCCTTTCTGTTGAATTTTCATTCTGTGTGCTTCGGCTACTTGAAGATTCGCTTCCATTTCGTAGATGCGAACACACACGCAAATTGGGAGCGTTTACAGCAACGAGGCAATTATTTCGACGCACAGAATTGGCGCAACGGAGCCAATTTTTTTTTCTCCTAACGCGCTCGCGTGCCATGAGCATCATTTTTTTAAATTTAAGACCGCCACGCGTGGATTAAACTGCACAAATGATACTTTTATTTGTTTCAAAGCAAGCAAATTCTCAAAAATGCGGCGGCTCTCACCTACGCCTCCTCGCGCGAGCCAACAAAGCCGGAAAGGGGTCGCGAGCACTGGCCATCTTTTTGGCAGCACAAATGCACGTGAGGGGAAAAAATAATAATATATAGGCCTATTTAAAAAAAATAAACAATAAAAAGCAAACGAAAATTAAATCCCACATAGGTCCCGAGAGTCAAAGCGACGGCGCCACGCAGCGTGGAAGTCATGCGTAAAAAGCTGCAAGGCACGCTTGAGTTAGTTAAACCCCCCCAACGTACACGCATCCTCCTCTTCCTCTTTCAAAGCAAATAGCAAATTATCTGGATGGTCCATTTGAACAACCCCCCCCCCCCCCCCCGCCCACCGCAATCAGTCTCTTTGCAGGACGAGTGTGGGTGCTGTCACCCAAAAAAAAAAGATTTGCCTTTCTTCTTTTTCTTCTTCCCCCCCCCCACACAATCTGCATGCGTGCTGTGGCGGAATGCACGCGAGCCTATTTTTTTCCTGCTCCACACGGCAGCACATTGTTTTTGTTTTGTTTTGGGTTTTTTTGTTTATGTTTTTGCGTTTTCCTTTTGGTAATTCACAAAAAAGAGATTTTTTTTGCAACGAAACACGTGCCGCCCCCGCCTTGTCCCGTCTCTCTACGTCATCAAAGCACGTTAATTGAATTCAAATTGAAGTTTAAAATGTATCACATGGCTTGACGTTCAAAGTAGACACGATTTAATTGGAGAAATGTCGCATTGGGGTGGTTAAAAAAAATAAAAAGGAAAAACGAAAATGCGCTTTGTCAATTTGTGTAAAAAAAAAAATAATCAATTTGGCGCAATATGGCACGTGCCAGTGCGGGTTAAAAGGGGGTAATGACACAAATTTCGTTTGCTTAATATTCAAACTGCATTATTATGAAACATAAGGAAAGGTGAGATACAATGAATTGTTTGTAAATTATTTTTTCCTCCTTAAATAAAATGTGAATCAGAGATGTGGCGATAAAACGCGCAATTGACAATCGACATTAATGCCACAAAATGATGAATGAATAAAATGGATGAAGGAATTTTCTCACCTACCTGGGGTCCCACTATAGTGGGGTGGTGGTGGGGGCTGGACGAACGATGAGGGGGTGGGGAAAAAAAGTCAAAGTAAAGCCAAAAAATATAATCTCATCAAGACTTGAGAGAATTTAAGATCTTCTCTTTTTTTCTTCTTCTTCTTCTCAGTTTGTCCGCTACATTAAAAAAATGTTTTCAAAAGGTTGAAAAGAAATAAAAACAATTTTTTGTCACTTTAACGCGTGCAGCTAATATATTGTAGTGGATGTTTTCAGCACCACGGCCAGCGCAACTTTATTGTATATACCCTCCGTGGAACCACGTGACTACATCACCGATCCCCCAACCCCCATCAGCCCCCCCCCCCAATCTCCCTTGCTCCATAGCCACCCCCAGCTGCAGGCTGTGCCTACGTCACGTCCATTGATAAGAACGTTGGTGTGGAGATGGCACCGACGCCCCCTCATGGCCCCCCTCCCTCACCCACACCGCCCCCGCTCCCACCCCCCACTCCCCTTCCCTCCAGCATGAATGAAGGGAAATGGCATGAATGAAATTTTCCTCAATGAAGAGAGAGAGAGAGAGAGAGTGAGTGAGTGAGAGATGGATGGAGCAGCCATTTTCCATTGCTTCTTAAAGCTTCCTCTGTACCAGTAGAACATTGGGGGGGGGGGGGGGGTGTTGACCTCGTTAACGAGCTATCAATTAGTGCTGCTTTGTGTGTGGATGCTCGCTTAAAGTGCACTTCCAACAGCGTTGCTCTTTTCACAATTACCACATCTCCGTCATTTGTGCTTTGAAATAACTGTACTCTATTGATATTGGCTGTTTGGTTGATTTCTGCCTGTCCTTGAAGGCAGCGCACGACTTTTTTGCTAGGTAGGTTGATAGACCAGTTCAGTGAGGAAAGCTGTGATTTCAGAATGTGCCTGAAGGCAGCACTTGACTATATGGAAGGAGAGATGGAAAATCAGTTGTGGGAGTAAAGCTACGATTTGCCACTGACCCTGAAGGCAGCACACGACTTAAGGTGCGTAGATGAATCGTGTGAGAAAAGCTGTAATTTCAGCCCTGTTGGATGGGTTGAAGGTCTGAAGGTTTCAAAGATGTCATGCTTCTTAGAAAACATTAACACAATGCCAGGAAAAGCCTACAAGAACATCCGCTATTTGCCTGGGGTTAATCAGAAGCACTTTAAATGGCAGCAGGTGTGTGTCGACTCCCATTTAACATGAGAATGTGATTGGTTCATTGAGACGAACAGCCACAACACCAGTTATTGAGGGTGTGCACACTTATGGAACCACATCATGTGAATTATTTTTTCTTCTCCTCACGTAAAGATAAAGTTGTTGTACGGGTAATAGGTCTCATTAATGGTGTAAAAAAAAGTTGTGAAATTATTGATCTTGGTCTTGGTTTTTTAAATCACAAAAAAAATTTTTTTTGAATGGGGGTGTGTAGACTTTTTATATCTCTTGTTTGTTTTTTTTAGATCACAAAAAAATGGATTTGAATGGGGGTGTGTAGACTTTTTATAACCATGCAGACAGGCAGAAGTCACCCTTCGATGACCAGGTATTTAGTTGGTACATGAGTTGTGCGAAGAAATCTATGATTTCAGACTGTTCCTGAAGGCAACACTGAAGGCTGTGATTTGTACTGTTTGTGTTTCTATTTATTTTTTTTAATTTTTTTTACTGTGCTTCGCCTCCAGTACAATTATATGTCATTATAATTAGTATTGATTAATCCATGAGTCATCCGAGCGTATGTCAACAGGTGTTGGAGGGAAAGTGGTTCTGTTCGAACTGATATGATTGGCAAACAAGTTCTGCTTGTCAATCATTATGACGCACGGCGCCGCCATTTTGTTTGCCTTCTGGCGTCATTCAGTGACGAGTCGTGCTCTGCTGGGATTTTGTAAGGATTTTCATGAATTTCATGTGAAGGACTAATTCATTTATTTATTTTTCATTATTGTTGTTTAGTGGAGTCTGAGTCAGTTTTTTGATGCACAAAGGCTGTCTTGACCAAATTGGAGGCAGAGTCATTTAAAGACAAATAAATAAAATAAAAATGGTTTTATTTATGCTGTATTTTCCGTTTTGTCAAGCCACAGACGCATACAATCGATAGAAAATCAATTGTGCGTGTATACGTGCGATTTCAGACATTCCACATTGGACGGATGGATAACGGATGGATGACGGCTGGATAACGGATGGATGGCTATTTAACTCGTGTGAGGAAATCTATAGTTTCAGACTGTCCCTGAAGGCAACGTTTAACAACGAATGCATAGATGCATTGACTGAAAAATGGATGAATGGATATTTAGTTCATGGGTCAGTTATGTTCTGAATTCCTGATTTTAGATGGTCCCTGAAGGCAACAATCGACAACGGACAATTACATAGACATTTAGTTAGCTGAGCCACGTGAGGAAAGCTCTGATTTCAAACAGACCCTTAAGGCATAACATGACAACCTCTGCTTGATAAGATTGCATTGGGCCGGATGGTGGGGGCGTCGGGGCGGGGGGCGGGGGTGGTAGTTATTTGCATGCGGAAATGCTTGATGATGGCAGCGGCGGTGGAGGTGTGCCGCAGGGCAGATGTTGGCTGATATCACGGCCTTGGCATTATCAACTGCCACTATGCATTAGGCGCCCCCTGTGCAACGACCCCCTCCCCAACCCTCGCAACCCGCCACGACACTGACTCACACTCAACCGCAACACAAAACCTCGTCACCTTTGCCTCTCGCTCTGAAACC